>NW_004949251.1:251584-303786 GCF_000317375.1 Microtus ochrogaster | reverse complement strand
TTTATTGAGACCAACCACACCAGTCAAGCAAATTCTGGCATTAAGCACCTTCCTCCTTGGCAATGCGGTCTTTCTTGAGTGGTCCCATGAATGCTTTCTTCTCCTCCATGGTCTGGAAACAACCGTGGCCAAACTTGGAGGTGGTATCAATGAATTTCAGGTCAATCTTCTCCAGAGCCCGCCGTTTGGTCTGCACCAGCAAGGACTTGCGGAGTGTGAGCACTCGCTTCTTGGTTCCCACCACACAGCCTTTGAGCATGATGAAGTCATTGGTTACCTCACCATAATGGACAAAGCCACCCAGTGGGTTGATGCACTTGTCAGAAAGGTCATAGTCAGTAGATGCATTGTTCTTGATCAGCTTGCCATCCTTGATAAGGGTTTTCTTTAAAGATTTTATGGATATGGTTATTATGCAATTATGTCTGTATACAACATGCATGCAGTGCCTTTGGAGGCCAGAAGAAGACATTGGATTCCTGGACTGGAGTTACAGCCAGGCGTGAAATGCCATGGAAGTGCTGGGAATCAAAACCACTGAGTCGCCTCTCCAGAGTTCCAGCTGTTTTTTTCAGTCTCTCCTTTAGGTGCGGTTTGCTTCCTAGTCACTTTGGCAGAGGTGCCTTGAACTCATAATGTTCTGTCTCCACCTCTCAAATGCTGGGATTGCAGGTGCGCAACATTTTATCTGGCCTGTTTCCCTGTTTTCTGAGGAAAGAGATGGTTCAGTGGTTAAGAGTGGCTAGTCTTCCAGAGCCATGTGGTGGCTCCCATTTCCCAGAACTCACATGGTGCTTCACAAGCATATGTAATTGTAGTCACCATGGGATCCATGTTCTCTTTCGGTGAACAAAACACCAGCTGAGCCATCTCACTTGTTTATTGTTTATGTAGCCTGGTAAGTCTGCAACTTGTTTGTAGACCAGGTTGACCTCAACTCACAGAGATCTTTCTGCCTCTGCCTCCTGGAATTAAAAGCAGGTACAACCATGCTCCCCTCCCTTTTTTTGAGGCAGGGTCTGTCTACATAGAGATCTGCCTGCCTCTGCCTCTCAAGTGCTGGGATTAGAGGCGTGCACCACCACAGCCAGCTACTCTATTTTTTTAAAGAGGACACTGCAATTCTTTTTTTTAAAATATTTATATTTATCATGTACACAGCCTTCCTTCCATGTGCACCTGCATACCAGAAGAGGGCACCAGATCTCATTACAGACGGCTGTGAGCCACCATGTGGTTGCTGGGAATTGAACTTGGGACCTCTGGAAGAGCAGGCAATGCTCTTAACCACTGATCCATCTCTCCAACCTCTCTCTCTCTCTCTCTCTCTCTCTCTCTCTCTCTCTTTCTTTCTTTCTTTCTTTCATTCTTTTTTTGGGACTATATCCTTTTTCTTTTCTCTCCCAACCTTATGTATATTTTTAAACACACTGTAAACCAATTAGAATTTTTTTTGTCTGAATCTGTCTTTGCTGTATATCACTATCTTTTTCTGACCACGAGTCTTTAACCAGCTAAGTGATATGGTTAGAATGAAAGCTGTGACACTGGTGCCTGGCTCTGCCCCATTCTTTAACTGTTTGAGAGTCTGGTGGAGGTATCGGCAGAGCCACTTTTGTTGTCCTAGAACTATGGAGTTTCTAGGTCCATGCCACCACCAAGAAACCCAGACAGGAGAGGAAGCTAAGCCTGCAGATGAGAGCTGGGAGGGGGGGCTAGTTTTTCTCTGAACCCAAGGTGCTAGGTTTGGGTACAGCACCTGGACTGTGCCGTGGCTGAAAAGTCTCACAAAAATGGCTTTTTCATGAATTTGTACCCCAAATGTTGGATGCCAAATGTGTGTTTCTTTGGGACTGGATCAGGAGGCACAGAAACTTATGTCTACAGTTTTTCTTATTACCTAATTCAAAAAAGAAACTCACAAAAGAGTTGTTTCCTAATTTTTTTTTTTTTTTTGGTTTTTCGAGACAGGGTTTCTCTGTGGCTTTGGAGCCTGTCCTGGAACTAGCTCTGTAGACCAGGCTGGTCTCGAACTCACAGAGATCCACCTGCCTCTGCCTCCTGAGTGCTGGGATTAAAGGCGTGCGCCACCATCGCCCAAGAGCTGTAAAGTATATAAGGTTCAAAGACATAAAAGCTTAAATTGTTTTGAGGTCTAAAAAGGTAGTTTTGAGTTGTTAATACAAGTCAGGAGAGAATGTGAATTAGGTACAAAATTTTGGACTCATCAAGATAGAATAGATAATAGAGTATTTTCTTTGAATTTGCTAAATGCAAATGTATTGGACATTATAAACATAATTCTTTCCTGGTAATTGTTCATATTGTATATAGTTATACTGAATTGAAACCTTCCTTTTTTATTTAGACAAAAGGGTAAAATGTTGTAGAATATTTTGATAGCACTCTAACACTCCAGAGACTGTCAGTAAAGCTTACCTTGAATCAGAGAGTACAGCTAGCTACTAGGTGACCAAAATTAGCCATAGAGGTTTTGGAGGACACAGGATGTATAGAGAGACACAGGAAGTAGTAGGGAGAGGTTTTTTTTGAATCAAGATCCAGGAACTTTACCAGTAAACCACGAGCTTTGTGGTAAAATATAAAATAATGGAAATAGGTTAATTTAAGATATAAGAGCTAGCTAGCAATACACCTAAGTGATTGGACAAGCAGTGACTTAATTAATATAGTTTCTGAATAATTATTTTTAGTCTGGGTGGCCAGGAATAAACAAACAGTCTCTGCCAACATAGGGGCAATTAGATTAGGTTGGAATTCTCCCCCTTTCACCTTAGACAGTCTTGCATAGCCTTGGTTGGCCTTCTGTGTATACCAGGTTGATCTTGAACTCACTGAGATCCACCTGCCTCCACCCCCAAGTGCTGGGGACTTAAAGGCACGTGCCACCATGCCTGGCTCAACCCTGAATTCATCATCACTCACCTCATCCCTCTCTCACTTTTCCCACAGGTTGAATGGCTGGGTAAAAGCCAGGTATAGTGGTGCATGTCTTTAGTTCCAGCACTTTGGAAGGCAGAGGGTGGTGGATCTCTATGAGTCTGAAGATAACCTGGTCTACATAGTGAGTTCCAGGCCAACCAAGGATACATAGTGTCCTATCTCAAAACAACAACAAAATCAGAGTATTGATGAAGAGATGGCTCAGCGGCTAAGAGCAATTGCTACCTGTGGTGATTGGAATGAGAATTGCCCCATAGGTGGTTGAATACTTGTACCTACTTGGCAGAACTGTTTGGGAAGGGTTAGAAGAAGGATTAGGAGGTGTAGCCTTGTTATAAATAATAAAAGAATCATACATATAAAGCAAAGAGAGTAATTGGCTAGCAAGCCTTGGAACACACACCCCATTAAAGGGAGAGACCTTATTTAGGAAAGTAAGCATGCCATGCAAGACTGGGCCAAGTATCTACTGGAGGTGTTAATTAAAAACACCTTTTTAAAAAAAATTTTGGAATAACTATAGATCCACAGGAAGTTACAAAAATTGTACAGAAAATATCTTCTGAACCAAGTTTCCTCCAGAGGTCACACTATATATTATGCTGTAATGTCAAAATCAGGGAGTTGATACTGGTATACTATTGTATAGAACATTTTATTTCCTTTATTTTGGTAAACAATGCTACAAGGTGTAGATTTACCAGTTTAAGCAACCATTCTCCTGGTGTGGAACATTTTGGCTGTTTCAAGTTTCCAACTAGTACAAAAAACAAAAACAGAACCCGAAGTGCAGTCTCTGGAGATCTTGGGTAAGCCTATGCTTTCACTTTCTGAGATGACAACCCTAGGCACAAATATGTGTTACAATGTGTAACAAATATATAGCGAACACATTACATATGATTTACAATGTGAGTATATATTCAGGATTTTCGTTTTTTTGTTTGCTTTTCAAGACAGGGTTTCTCTGTAGCTTCGAAGTCTGTCCTGGAACTAGCTCTTATAGACCAGGCTGGCCTCGAACTCACAGAGATCTGCCTGCCTCTGCCTCCCCAGTGCTGGGATTAAAAGCGTGTGCCACCCCCGCCCGGCTATTCAGGATTTTTTTAAGGTTTATTTTTTTATTTTATGTATATAGGTGTTTTGACTTTCTGTTTGTCTGTACACATGTGCATGAAATACCTGAAGAGTCCGGAAGTGAACACCAGATCCTCTGGAACTGCAGTTAGAAATGGTTGTTAGTACCATGTGGGTGCTGGGAACAGAACTTAAGTCCTCTGCAAAAGCAGTAAGTGCTGTTAACCACTGAGCCATTTCTCTGTCTATCATGTAAGTACAGGAGCTGGAGGCCAGAAGAGGTCATTGGATACTGTAGAACTAAAGTTACAAGTGATTCCCAACTGCCATGCAGTTCTGGGAACGGGATCTCAGTCCTGAAAGAGCAGCAAGAGCTTTTTATTGCTGAGACATCTCTCCAGCTCCACCCACAAAACATGTTTATGACAAATAATTAAATATAAGAAAAGCCTTTATTTTAATAATTCCTATCAGAGGAAGAAACATTTAACAGCTTGGTGATAGCATTATCATTTTGAACAGGCAGAGCTCAGCTGAAAGTATCTTACTTATCTGTTGTGGGTTATTGGTACACTGTGTGAAGATGCATTTGCTGTAATTGGTGTAATAAAAAGCTAGATGACTGTAGGAGGCCGTTTGTTCATCCCAGCTGCCCGGCCAGCTTAGCCCCAAAATAACCACACAGAAACTGTATTATTTAAGCTTGGCCCATTAACTCTAGCTTCTTATTGGCTAACTCTTACATCTTAATTTAACCCAAGTCCATTAATCTGTGTATCACCATATGGCAGTGACTTAACCAGCAAAGATTCGGCATGTCTTACTCTGGCGGTGGATCCACAGCATCTCCCTGACTCTGCCTTCTTCCTCCCAGAATCCAGTTCTGTGTTCCCTGCCTACCTAAGTTCTGCCCTATCAACAGGCCAAGGCAGTTTGTTTATTAACCAATGAAAGCAACACATAGACAGAAAGACTTCCTACACCCTAGAGATGACCAATAGCTAGGAAGAGGTATGGGTGGGATTTGCAAGGAGATAAAGGAAGACGCATGAGAGATACCAGTAGACACAGAAGAAGCAGGATGGGCTGTTATGGAATAATCATGTACACTGAAAATGTGTTGCTATCATTGTTAATAAAAAGCTGACTGGCGGGATTTTCAGGGCAGGAAAGAAGAGCAGAGTCTCCAGAGTTTCGAGCAGAAGTAGAAGGAAGCAAGATGAACATGCCATGTTGGAAGAAGGTACCACCACATGGCAGAGAGCAGATAAGAAATATGGGAGGTGGAAGGAGGGTCAGGAGTTTAAGGTCATCCTCCACTACCTGGGCTACATACTTTAAAGGCCTGAAATAAATAAAAAGATAAGGAATCTTATTTAGTAATTCAGATGTTCATATTTAGTGTTTACAAGTGAATCTAACAATTAACCAGGAAACAAAGAACATGGAAATTACTACTCTTTTTTTGGGGGGTGGTGGCAGAATCCACTGTGTAGCTCTAGATTGCTTGGAGCTTGCTATGTGGGGGCCAGACTAAACTTAAACGAACAGAAATCCTCCTGCCTCTGCCTCCCCAGCGCTAGGATTAAAGATGAGTAGCACCATATCAGGCTTTGTTCTTGTCTTTTAAGTCCAAATTTTTATATTATGACTTTTAATAATAAAATCACTAAGTAATTTTCCCAAGGCCAAGCTTTTCTTCTTTGCCTTCATCTTTGTCTTCACCTTCTTTTCATCTTATAGAAGTTAATTCTGTTAGGGCGATGTTCTGGTTCCAAAAATGGTGATTTTAGCTCTCAACTATGTGCCATCTGACCACAGTTCATGCTCAAATTACAAATAAGGTACTTACCTTGTATGTACACTAACTAACAGAGTATGCTCAAGTAGAAGTGGTTCAAGAAGATGACCCTCATTACTTTGGGGAATTACAGACTCTTCTATTGTTTAGAGAATTGACTGGATTCATTTACTGAAATACAGGCTTGAGAAGATGTTGATTCATATGTGTTTGAAAGGAGAGGTATGTTGGAAAGTTATGGTTGTGTGATTATCTTTCTACAACACACTCTGTTAAGTACACAATTTTGTCTTCACTTGTCCCTTAGTCCAGATCCAGCAGATATAATCACAAACTTTATTTTTGTTGGTCTCAAAAGGGGCTGGTGAGATGGTTCAGCAGAGGATCTGAGTTTGGTTCCCAGCCCCCATATGGTTTCTCACAACGTCTGTGTTTCCAGTTCCAAGTAATCCTTCATCCTTTTCTGGCCTCCATGGACACCACACTAGATACCCAAGTATAGGCAAACACTCACACACAAAAAATAATATATATATATATATATTAACAGTTCCACTTCTCAGCCAAGCCCAAGAGAAGCAGTAATCCAAATCCACCCATCTTTGTTGCCAATGCAAGCTACATGAAGTGTGATCTTCTTCACCCATTTGTAATTTCTACGAAAGATATAACTCCATTATTCTCACCTAAGTCACTCATTTCTACAGTGGTAGTAGACTGGGTTACCGTCCAGCCTAGACGCTGCCCCGCTAGGCCTTAACTTACCTGGCATCTGTGGTGCCTTCTGGGTGGATGAGAAAACCAAGTAAGTAAGAAGGGTCTGCGTTCACCAAAACTCTCTTCCCAGAAGCTGACCTCTGGAATGGTGCGCCGGACGCGGGGGCCGCCAGGAGGCGCGCTGGCCCGGGAGGACCGACAGGAGCAGGCGCGTCTAGGCCGGAGGAACGCCCGCCGCACTCGCTGTCCACGAAGCGCCAGCTGAGGGGCGGGTGCAGCCCGTGCGGCTGAGGCTGCCAGCTACTCAGCTCCTCCGCGTCGCTGCGCTCCCGGAAGCCGGATTGCCAGGCGAGTCCTGTCAGTGCGAGCAACGCGAGACCGCTTCTCGCCGCTTGCGGAGAGCACCGAGCAGCCCGGCCTGTGTGCGGCGGCGACTCCCGGGACCGGACCGGGCAGCGGAGGACCATGGCAGAGACTACCGCCACTCCGGTAAGGGCGTTGATGCGCGGGCGTCTCTGTCACCGGGGCTTTAGGGGAAGCGCGGAGGCTGGGGACCACCGCGGGCCTTGTCCCCCGCGTGGGTCTGGGGCCGTCGCCCGCCCTGAAGGGCCGCCGCGGACTGCCGCGCCGGAGCACCCGGGTCTGAGGTTTCGAGCTCGAACGCGCGGTGCTGCTTCGCGTTAGCCCGCAGGACGGGGAAGTGGGCTCGAGGGGTTTCTGAAATCCGCCAGCCATCGTGTACAGCCGTGAAAGCTGTCGTTGCTAGGCGCGGCAGGACAGTCACCTGCGAGGCGGCGAAGGTAAAAGCCAAGGTGTGCCCTTAACAGACTGCGCGTCGACGGCCACTGTCGCGCGCCCGCCCGCCCGCCGGGACAAGGCCCTGCAGGGACCTTGGAAGGGCCGACGAGGGCGCCGGGCTTAGCCAGTCGTGCGCGTGTGCTTGTTTGCTGCAGGCCTCCAGCGGATAGAAGCCAGAGCCACCAGGGCAACCGGGACAGCCCTTGCACACAGCCATTAAGGATGAGGGAATGGTTGTTTGTCAGGGACCATTGTCCTAAAGATGATAGCAGGGACCATTGTCCTAAGGATGTTTGCAGAGAGCCCCACACCCCAACTATCTTGAGAACTATTTGTTAACGGAACCTGCCCCACATTCCAACTATCTTGAGAACTATTTGTTAACGGAACCGCCCCACATTCCAACTATCTTGAAAACTGTTGATGGAATCACAAAAAGAATGTTTCCGCTTACACCAGGTGGGCTGACTGGTGACCTTTGCTACCCCTACCCCCCACCCCAAGCCAAATTCCTTATTCAAGGGCTATATAAGCCTCAACCCTTACCCTAATAAAGGGAGACCTTGACAACAGAACTTTGCTTGGTTTCCTTTTTCTCTCCCATGATTCTTTCAGGTAGCGCCTCTTCAGACTCTGAATAACTGGACCTGCTGGACGGGTCAGTTGTTTAACAGAACGTTCTGACTGGAAAGTATTGCTTGTGTTTGCCACCCAAGAAGCCATTGGTCAGCTCAAAGAGACGTTTTAATAGGTCAGATGGCAGGCAGGTCTGCTGAGGAAGCGCTAGGAAGTAAGAGAAGGAAGAAGAAAACGGGAGCATTGGGTTTGGACGGGGAATAGAACAGAGGAGAATACCATCCCTACTCCTGGAGCTTATTTTTTTTTTCAAACCAAAAAAAAATTTTAAAAGATAGTAGAGACCATCATGCTGAAAGCTGTGCACATACTTTTAATTCTCTAGTCGTCTTGTTTAGGAGGTAAAACCATGGCTCACACTTGGGAGTCAGAGAGGAGGATCAGAAATTTTAGGATATCCTTGGCCAAATAATCAAATTATGTGTCTTAGAAAAGAAAGAAAGAAAGAAAGAAAGAAAATAGTAAAAACAGGAAATTAATTTCAGTGATATGTGTTATTTACCCTAATGCATGCAAAGTTTCAACAGTATTGAATATTACAAAATTGTTAATGAGATTTTACAGCTTTTCATCCTAAGTCTTCACACCATTGTTGATTTTTATACGCAGCGTATGTCAGTTGAACTGACCACATTTCAGGTCCTCACTGATCACATGGAGTCAGTGGCTATGGTACTGACCAGGGCAAATCTGTTTTATGACAAAGAATTGGGAAATACTGATATTTTTAATTTTGAGAAACATTTTTAGGGGCTGGAGAGATGGTTCAGCAGTTAAGAACATTTGTTGTGCTGGGCGATGGTGGCGCACGCCTTCAATCCCAGCACTCGGGAGGCAGAGGCAGGCAGATCAATGTGAGTTCGAGACCAGCCTGGTCTACAGAGCTAGTTCCAGGACAGGCTCCAAAGCCACAGAGAAACCCTGTCTCGAAAAACCAAAAAAAAAAAAAAAAAAAAGAACATTTGTTGTGCTCTCAGAGGACCCTGGTTTAGGTTCAGCATTCACATGGTGGCTAACAACAATCTGTAACTCCAGTTCTAGAGTATCTGATGCCCTCTCCTGACCCCTGAGGGAATCAGGTATGCACATGGTGCCACATATATTCACAGTGACACGGTACTGATATATATAAAACAAATAAACCTAAGCGATTTAAAAACATTTCTAATCTTTGAGAATTTAATAGAATGTATTTTGATCATGTTCACCCCACTCATTCTCCTAGCTTCTCCCAGGTTCACCCCTTCCTTTATCAGTGTTCCCTAATTTTGTACCTATGTGTCTATATGACCCATGGAATCCAATTTGTGCTTCTCATATCCTCCTTGGTGTATATTCCATCTACCAGAATGTGGTTGACCTACCAGGAGCTACACCCCTAAAAAATGGGCTTTCCCTCCCCCAGATGCCGTCAGTTATCCATAGCTCCTCAGTTATGAGGTGGGAGCTCATGAACCTCCTCTTCCCCTTCTATGCTGTAATGTTGGCTAGCTTGATTTTTTTTTTCCAAGACAAGGTTTCTCTGTAGCTTTGGAGCCTGTCCTGGAACTAGTTCTTGTAGACCAGGCTGGTCTCGAACTCACGAGATCCACCTGCCTCTGCCTTCTGAGTGCTGGGATTAAAGGTGTGTGCCCTGCTGGCTAGCTTGATCTTATGCAGGCAGCCACAGTAGATAGGAGTTCGTGAGTACCACGGTCTTGACACGTCTAGAAGACACTGTTTCACTCCAGTCCAACCTTAGGTCTTAGGACCTTGTTGCCCTTTTTCCGCCATGGTTTGGGCAGTGGTATGGATGCCCCATTTGGTTGAGCACTTCAGTGACAATTTTTTGTTTTAGTGTTGTTTTTGGTTTGGGTTTTTTGAGACAGGGTTTCTCTGCTGCTTTGGAGCCTGTCCTGGAACTTGCTTTGTAGACTAGGCTGCCCTCAAACTCACAGAGATCCACCTGTCTCTGCCTCTCGAGTGCTGGGATTAAAGGCGTCCACCACGAACGCCCAGCCTGACAAATTTTTTACTACTATGAGTACTATTGAGTCTTTTTGAGACAGAATCTTGCTATGTAGCCCCAACTGGCCAACATATAGATCAGGCTGGCCCCAAACTCACAGAAGTATTTCTGCCCCTGCAAGTGCTAGAACCAAAGGCATTTGCCACCTCACCAGCTGTTTTTGTTTTTGTTTTTAATGTACCTTATAAGGTAGAAGGGGTTGGTATTAAGAGTACAAGTGGAGAGATTGGCTTTAAACAAGATCAAACTCCTTTGAGAAAGAAAGGACCCATGTATTATTACTGATAGGTTTGGTGTGGGAAGAAGTATAAAGAAAAAGAGTTTAGGCCTAATTTCTTTAGTTTCCTTTTTTTTTTTTTGTTTTTGTTTTTGTTTTCTGAGACAAGGTTTCTCTGGATATCCCTGGCTGTCCTGGAACTCACAGAGATCCACCTGTCTCCCTTCTTCCCCCTACTTCCCAGTGCTGGGATCAAAGGCATGTGCCACCATAGTCTGACTTACTTCAGTTTTCTTAAAGTAAGACACCATGTCATCTCTGGAGTGTAAAGTGCTATGTGAATAAGTCTCTGCCCTCCCTGTGTGCTCCCTAAATCAGAAGGTAGAACATCCATCACCTAAGAATGTGCTTAAAGCACACCATCTCCATTTTCTTATCACACTTGCTGAATGAAAATATGGATTTTAACTGGATTGTCAATGACTTTGTGGGGCCGGGATCAGGATTTGGGATTAAGGTCTTGTTATTGTAGCCCTTGCTGGCTTGATACTCACTATGTAGCCCTGACTAGACTCAAATGCAGAGCAATTCTCCTAACTCAGTTTCCTTAATGCAGAGGACAACATGGGGGAGTTGTGATATGGGATTCCCCTCTATATGATGTGAGTACCATTGATGAATAAAGAAACTGCCTTGGCCTGTTGATAGGGCAGAACTTAGGTAGGCGGGGAAAACTAAACTGAATGCTGGGAGGAAAAAGGAAGAGTTAGGGAGAAGCCATGGAGCCACCGCCAGAGACAGACACAATGAAACTTTGCTGGTGATGCACAGATTAATGGAGATGGGTTAAATTAAGATGTAAGAGTTAGCAAATAAGAAGCTAGAGCTAATGGGCCAAGCAGTGTTTTAAATAATATGGTTTTTGTGTGATTATTTTGGATCTGAGCTACTAAGCTGCCGAGAACCAACAAGTGACCTCCTTCAACAGAGTTGATTCTCTTCTTCCACCATTTGGGTCCCAGGAATTGAGCTCAGATAATCAGGCTTGACCGCAAGTCGCCTCAGTAGCCAATTGCCCAGCCTTTTCTAGTTGATTCTTTTGCACATTAGTTTGAGAGTTTGCAGAAGCCTGGAGGGCACTGGATAGTGTTAGTAGTGTCAATGAGCATTGACCGTTGGTGTATGACAGCATCGCACATGGTTGTATGATTTACTTTTGTAGATCTCACCCGACTGCTTGTAGAAACAAGCAAAAAAAAAAGTGAATGATTTCAACTCATTCAAAGTAGGAGGTCAGCTGAGCAAGTGACAGTAGTGAAATGGGGTTGAAAGGTGGCAGAAATGGTCAAGTAGGGAAGAAAGCAAAGCCATGTACAGGTGGTAGGCCAGGGCAAATGCAATCATCATAGGCTAGAGTTATTACTGATGGATTGAAGATCAATGAAATGAGACTAAGACAGTGCATGAAGTGGAAATAGAGGGCTGTGGCCAGAGCGGTTTGTCAGGTTCAGAGAATTAGGCCGTGAGGAGGCTTAGTCCAGCCTCCTATATTTGTTGTCCAGATTTCTTCCATTTATGATACTCTGTTTCACAGTACATTCAGTAATGAATAGCCTGTGACTTCCTTGGAAAAAAAAAATCTAATTCTGACATTGTTACCCGCCTGAAAATTCCCATCTATTTTTCCACATCTAGTTTGTCCTTTGGAGTTTTATAGTATGAGATTAAATAAACCTGTTCTACTTTCAATTTCATAACCCTTGAATATTTTAAAATAGTTGTCGTATTTTCTCTAGACTATGCATCCTCAGTCTGTCAGCTATTACTAATTGGTATAGTTGTAGTGTATAACCTCAGTGAAAGACAGAGCTAGAATATAAATTCTTAAGAGATTTGTCGTAGAGCACTGTGGTAAGTAAAACGTGGTGAGAATTCTTTGCTTTTTCCAGAGATAGAGGGGGCAGCAGCAGCCTGAATTTCTGGACTCTTTATTAGAGAGATGGGCCAGATTGGTCCTAAGAAGCGAGTTTATTTATCTTTATCACTACCTTTCCCAGCCCATCCTTGAACCCACCAAAACAGTTCCCTTGGCTTTTGATGCCCACAGGTTTCAGAGCAACAAGGTTAACAGGGAGACTTAACTTTTTTTGTTTGTTTTTGTTTTTGTTTTTGAGTCAGGGTTTCTCTGTGTATCTTTGGAACCTATCCTGGTGTTTGCTTTGTATCCCAGCCTGGCCTCGAACTCACAGAGATCCTCTTGCTTCTGCCTGTGGAGTGCTGATCTTAAAGGTGTGCACCACCACCACCCGGCCTAAAACTATTTTGATTAATATCAGCTGGACAGTTAAGGAGCTCTTATCTGGTTGTAGTTTAGAGTCAGGAGTCCTTCTAACTCATCGTCTTGCCCCCCATCTCTCCATTGCACGTAGACTTCTGAATGGGACTCGGAATGCCTTACATCTCTGCAGCCTCTTCCTCTTCCTACACCTCCAGCAACAAATGAGGCACACCTGCAGACCGCAGCCATCTCCCTGTGGACAGTGGTGGCTGCTGTGCAGGCCATAGAGAGGAAGGTGGAGGTCCACAGCCGGCGACTCCTCCACCTAGAAGGCAGGACAGGGACAGCAGAGAAGAAACTAGCCAGCTGTGAAAAGACAGTGACTGAGCTTGGGAACCAGCTGGATGGCAAGTGGGCCGTGCTGGGGACCCTGCTACAGGAGTATGGGCTGCTTCAGCGGCGGCTGGAGAACCTGGAGAACTTGTTGAGGAACAGGAACTTCTGGATCCTGCGGCTGCCCCCAGGTATTAAAGGAGATATCCCAAAGGTAATACCCCCCTTCTAGGTTACAGCAGTACCACTAGCTCAGACACTAGCAGTTTAAGGGTAGTCTTGATCAGTCAGGTACTTAGATATTTTTATTTCCTCTTAAAATTTCTTAGGTTGATGGAACTCTGAAGGTACTTTACGTTTGTCTGCTTGAGAACTCTACTATGTTCATATCTTCCTTGCCTTTTTTTTGTTTTTGTGAGACAGTCATGTAGCCAAGACTGGCCTTGAACTGCTGATTTTCTGCCTATATCTCCCAAGTGTTAGGATTACAGTCATGGGACAACCGTGGCTCAGTACACATTTAGAGTGTCAGCCTTCCAGAGAGAAAATCCATAGTTGACTCTTTTTCCTCTTTTAATATCTTTCACTTTTCATGTATATGAGTCACTTCTGTCTTTATAAAACTATTTGCCACAATCTTAGTGAGAAAATTGAGTTCAATTTCATTGAAATCCGTTAATTTGAATTTGGTTGACAATTTTGGTGAAAAGTTAGAGGGAAGACAATGTAAGGGATTATAATCATGTGGTTCTGATAAGGGCTAGGGTCGTCTGTGAGTCTAGGCTGTCATTCATGGAGCAAGCATGCTAAGATGCTAGCACTGTCTTTTGAAAGAACTAGTTATAAAACAGGAAGGAAGTTTTTTTTGTTTTTTTTTTTTAAAGATTTATTTATTTATTATGTGTACAACATTGCCAGAAGAGGGCACCAGATCTCATTATAGATGGCTGAGAGCCACCATTTGGTTGCTGGGAATTGAACTCAGGACCTCTGGAAGAGCAATCAGTGCTCTTAACCTCTGAGCCATCTCTCCAGCCCAGGAAGGAAGTTTTGATGATCATTGTTTGGCAGCGAGACACCTAGTTTCCAAACATACTCTTATTTTTTTTTTTTTTGGTTTTTCGAGACAGGGTTTACTCTTTCATTTATACAATTGTTCATAGACACAGGCCTTTTTAATTCTTTAAAAATGTTTTTTTTGGGGTAGGCATGCCTTCATTCCTAGCACTCTGGAAGCAGAGATAGGAGAATCTCTGATTTTGAGGCCATCCTGCTGTATATAACAGTTCCAGGGCAGCCAGGAATACATAGAGAGGCCTTGTCTCAAAAAAACAAATTTTTTTTTTTTGGCTTACGAGTTTGATATGTAGCCCAGACCGGCTCACAACTTAGAATCTTGCTTCAACCTCTCAAGTAATGGGGTTTCAGGCATGGGGCACCATACTTGGGTTCCACAAGTATTTCTTGAATACATTTTTGTTTATTTTATATATTTTCTCAAAGAAAAAACTAACATGTAAAACATATTTAAATACTTTGATAAAAGTAAAGTCAGGTTCTTGTTAGTGTTGTTTTCATATGGATGCCTGAGAAGGTCTCACTAAGAAAATGATATTTAGCCAGGTATAGTATCATATGCCAGCACATGGGAGCCAGAAACAGGTGATCTTGTAAATTTGAGGCCAGTCTATGGTACATAGGGAGATCCAGGCCAGCCAGGGATATACAGTGAGGCCCTGTTTTAAGGGGTAGGGCTAGGGAGATGGCTCAGTGGTTAGGCTGCTCTTCTATAGGACCACAGTTTGATTTCCACTACTCACATAGGCTTGCAAGTGTACATATATGCAGGCAAAACATCCATGGACATATATATATATATACACACACAGACACAGACACACACACACACACACACACACACACACACACACACACACACATATATATATATATAATTGATATTTGAGCTGAGTGAACTTCAGGAAGAGGCCCAAGATTATGAGAAGATCTGAGGAAGAGCTTTCCAGGTAGGAAAGTCCCCAAGGCACCAAAGTAGATTTATAACACAGGAAAAGGAAAAAGGCCAGTTAGCCAGTGTGCATGCTTGACTAGAAGCACGATTGAAGAAGCAGAGTGGAATCATTATTGAATTCTCATTGTTCCAGGAATTACCTGCTTTGGCATGATGACACACTATTTTAATCTTAGTACTTAGGAGGCCAAGGCAGGAGATGGAAATTTGATGTTTTGTTTGAGATATGGTCTCTCTACATAGTCTTGTCTGGCCTAGACCTCACTTTGTAGACCAGGCTGGACTTGAACTCATAGATGTCTGCCTGAACCTGCCTCTGATTCCCAAGTTCCCCAGTGCTGGCATTAAACCTCCAGAATGGAGGTTTGAAATGAGCTGGGGTACAAAATAAGACTTTATTCTTTTTATGTTTGTTTGTTTGTTTGTTTGTTTGTTTTTGAGACAGGGCTTCTCTGTGTAGCCTTGGTTGTCCAGAAACTTACTCTGTAGATCAGGCTGGCCTTGAGCTCACAGAGATCTGCCTGCCTCTGCCTCCCGAGTGCTGGGACTAAAGGCGTGCACCACCATAATTTCTCACCACCCCTGGCTCCTGCAAGACTTTATTATTAGCAAAAATAACAACAACAATAACAAAAAAGTCAACTGGCTTGGTATACTTTAACATTTTTGGAGTTCAAAGTGGAATAATTTTAAAAACTCCATAGACATTATAATATATGACTGATACTATGACCTTTAAGACCAAGGAAAGGAATTTGAGTTAGAAACCTAAGTCCATGGGCTGGAGAAATGGCTCAGTGGTTAAGAGCATTGCCTGCTCTTCCAAAGGTCCTGAGTTCAATTCCCAGCAACCACATGGTGGCTCACAACCATCTGTAAAGAGGTCTGGCGCCCTCTTCTGGCCTTCAGGCATACAGACAAAAGTATACATAATAAATTAATAAATAGATAAATATTTAAAAAAAAAAGAAAGAAACCTAAGTCCAATGAGAAGAAACTGTAGAACTTGAGTACAGGAATTATTTCTGGCTTATGCTTAGAAAAGTTATGCTGGCTGCTTTGTGGAAATTTGTCGAGGCAAGAACAGAAACAGAGTGGAAATTGTGAGGGAGCATTAATAACAAGAAAGTGGGAGTGGTTTGAGTGATGAAGCCATGGCCATGAGATGAAGAGAAGTAGATAGACACGGGAACTGCAATAGGATTTTATTTGCTGGGAATGAGGAATAACTGCCATTGTAAATTAACTGTGGGATGATTTACTTAGAACTTAGTGTTCTGTTTTACTTATTTCAAGGCTTATAATTTTCTTAAGAGTCCTAACTTGCTCAAGATCTTATGGCTACCAACAATAAACAGCAGCATTGTATTTTTAACCTAGCTGGATCTGAAGCATATACTCTGTGGATTTACTGACTCTTAGGCTCTTAGTTTAAGAACTGAGAGATGCCTGGGTGGTGGTGATGCACACCTTTAGTCCCAGCAGAGGTAGGCAGGTCTCTGGGTTCAAGGTCAGCTTGGTCTACAGAGTGAGTTCCAGGACAGCCAGGGATACACAGAGAAACCCTATCTCAAAAAACCGAAACGGGGGAGGGGGTTAAGAACAAGAGATGGATCACTTGTTGCTCTTACAGAGGATCTGGGTTCAGGTTACAGTCATCTATAACTCTAGTTCTAGGTGATCCGGTGCTCTCTTCTGGCCTTTGTAGGCACCAGGCATGCACACAATACACTTAACATACATGCAGGCAAAATGCTCATACAGGCACATAAAATAAAAGTAATCTTTATGAAAAGAAAATGAACTTAGATGATAACATAGATGGTAACATTTCCTTTAAGATACTGATATGGAGAGCTCACTAGAGATGATCGCTCAGACCCTCAGACACAGTATATAGCCAACTGAAAAGTCTTTATTCCGGCAGACTGAGACCACACTCAAGAGTTCAGGGCCCTGAGTATCCCCCTTCCCATCCTCACTTCCACTCCCATCCAGAACACAGGGGTTTTAAAGGCTGAAACCTTCTGGCTCCTCGCTCAGTAGGTACAGGGGGCTTTATAGAAGTAAGCAGTTTGTAGCTAGCAGTCTTAACAGAAGTAAGGTAAGTTGTTAGCTGGAGGTGTTCTCCACAAAGAGGCAACTAAGATGAACAGTTAGCTGGAGGGGGTTCTTTACAAACAAGCAGTTTTAACAAAGGCTAAGATAACTTAGCTAGGAGCCGGGCAATGGTGGCGCACGCCTTTAATCCCAGCACTCGGGAGGCAGAGGCAGGCGGATCTCTGTGAGTTCGAGACCAGCCTGGTCTACAGAGCTAGTTCCAGGACAGGCTCAAAACCCTGTCTCGAAAAACCAAAAAAAAAATAAATAAATAAATAAATAACTTAGCTAGGACACTCTGTCCTTTGGTTCCTAGAATAGAGTTGGGTTGTTTTCCATGGGCTTTTCTAGGAGATCAGATTCTAGTTAAACCTGAAATGGCTTCTATTGCAAGAATAGAAGCTGGAGGAACCTCTGTACTGGCTTGCCTCATTACAGTGCCTCACTGGGCAATGTTAGGTTCAAGAAGCTCAAGGAAGGGTGAAGAGACCTTGACATGGAGATAGTATTGTCAGTTATGCGTTGGGAGAGGCGTCTCTAGAGAGAGTGGATAACAAGAGATAAACTTCAGAGGTAGAAGGAGTCAGCAGAAAACAGCAGTAAATTAGCAGGAAAGCAATCATAGAGTGGTGGGGACTACAGGGCTAAGGAGACTTCAAGGAGAATTGTGATTTGTGAGTTACAATACTGGGAGGTCTAGAAAGGTGAGGATAGTGAACGTGATTGGCAGTGTGGCTGTCAGAGGAAATCATGACATAATTTGCTTGACTGGCAAGATAGAGATAGAGGACTATTAGAATAGCACAGTTGTAGAGTAAACAGGAAGCGAAGAAAAGAATGGTAGGAATAGAGTTCCCTTCCTCCCTCCTTTCTTTCTTTCTGTATAAGTATAGAGCTATTAAAAGTAAGGATCTGGAGAGCACTGACTGTGCTTTCAGAGAGCACAGTTTTTATCCCCAGCATCCACATGGAGGCTCACAACCAGTTCCAGGGAATCTGCTGTTGGCCTCCACAGACATACAAGCAGGTAAAACAACTACACACGTTTTTTAAAAGTGAGAGCAAAAACAGAATACACTCCCAAGACTCCACAGAAGCTGGTATTGCTTTTTCCCTTGTCTTTCCAGAGAGAATTTATTAATACTGCAACAGATGTGTATATTATATACCTACATGCATTATGTAGAGATATATAACTTTTACATAATTGTATATAATACAGATTATTCATGTTGTTTTTGCTTTGAGTACAGTATTTTATTGTTATAAAATAATAACATCTTGGTTTATGAAATGGGGACATAACCATTACTAATTTTAGTAAACCATACAGAGTTATCCAAGGTGTCATAGCAAAGGAAATTTCAAGTTACTTTCCATGAGTGTTAGCTGGAATCTTCTTTTTAAACTTTATTTTATGTGCATTGGGTTTTTGCCTGAATGTATGAGTGAGGATGCCAGATCCCCTGGAATTGGAGTTACAGACAATTGTGAGCTGCCATATGGGTGCTGGAAATTGAACCCAGGTCCTCTGGAAGAACAGTCAGTACTCTTAACCACTGATCCATCTCTTTAGCCCTAGCTGAAGTCTTATTGAGTACTCTGATGTATATTTTTACTTAATACAATAATCCTTTGAGGGGATTTACTTACCATTTTATAAAGAAATAAAGGCTTAAAGTTTAATCAGAGTCAGACATGGTAGCATGCTGTTTGGTTTTTTCTCTTCACTCTTTTGTCTCTTTGTGGGGCCCACCACCCAGCTCCCAAATAAATCACACAGAGGCTTATTATTACTTATAAATTCCCAGCCTTAGCTTGGCTTTTTCTAGTCAGCTTTTCTTAGATTATCCCATCTATCTTTTCCTCTGGGCTTTATCTCTCTCTATTTCTGTACGCCTTACTTTACTTCTCACTCCATGGCTTGCTGTGTAGCTGGATGGCTGCCCCTGGAGTACTCTTCCTTATCCTTCTTTTGCTCCTTGATCTTTCCTCCTTTTTATTCTCTCTGCCTGCCAACCCTACCTATCCTTTTTCCTGCCTTGCTAAATAGGCCATTTAGCTCTTTATTAGACCAATCAGGTGTGTTAGACAGGCAGAGTAACACAGCTTCACAGAGTTAAACAAATGCAACATGAAAGAATGTAACACACCTTTGCATCCTTAAACAAATATTCCACAGCATAAACAAATGTAACACGTGTTAAAATAATATTCTACAACAGTAGCACCTACCTGTAATTCCAAAATACAGGTGGCTCAGGCAGAAGCATTTATTTGTGTTCAAAGCCAACTTGATCTGCTAATAAGTAAACAGGCCAGTCAGAGCTATGCAGAAACACCTAGTCTCAATAAACAAAAGCAAACTACACACACACACACACACACACACACACACACACAAAGCAACAACAAAAAAACTAGATTAAAATGTAGCATAGTTTACAGAGTGATTGCCCAGTGTGCATGAAACCCTGGGTTAGATCCCTGACTCTAAATAAACTGGATATGGTAACACATGAATGTAATTACATGTAATCTCAGCATTCAGGGGGTGGAGGCAAGAAGATGAGGAGTTTAAGTCATTTTTCAGCTACACAGCAAGTGTGAAGCTAGCCTGTGCTTCATGAGATTGCTTCAAAAAACACAAAGTGAAAAGGTCGGATGTGATGGCTCATGTCTTTAATCCTGCATGTGGGAGGCAGAAGTGTGCAGACTTGGGTTTTAATATAGAATTCCTTATTGGGTGTTTTATTGCTTCTCTTGGGCACCTTCAGATGTTCATTGGGATCACTTAAATTAATTATTAATTAATAGAATAGCAGTAAAGGTAATTTCAAATTATATTGTTCCTAGACAAGTCGATGACATTTAAACTCCAAAAGCATATATAAAATATTTTTTTCTTTCAGATATTTCGTTATGAAAATAAAATGCATTTAATTCTGGTCAAAATGTACTGAAGATTTGGATTGAGAGATGTGTCTGTTGGTAGAGTACTTTCCTCTAGTGGACCAGGTCCTCCCTTTAATGAGTGTCTTATTTAGTTATTTTTAATTAATGTATTTTTAGAATTATATTTTATTTATTTTGTCAGGTGGGGCACATGCTTGCCACAGCCCATGTGTAGAAGTCAGAAGCAACTTTTTCAGATGTCAGTTCTCTCCTTCAGCTTGTTTTTAAGTCAGAGTCTCGTTGTTTCTCTCACAGATCCCTCTCATTCCAGGAATCCACCTCTGTCAGCCTTGCACAAGTGTCAGGCTCTTTCACCTGCTGCTCCCCTCCCTGCTCTTAGATCTGTAAACTTTAGAGGTTATAAAGGACTCTGAGACCAAAAGGTTTGAAAATTGCTTCTTTTATTATTATTATTTTGTGTATGGATGTTTTGCCTTCATGTCTGCACATTGGGCCTGATGTGGGTCAGAAGAGAGCACTGGACTCCCTGAAACTGGAGTTACAGATAATTGCAGGCTGCCATTTAGGTGTTGGGGAATCAAACTTTGCTCCCCTGAAAGAGCAGCCAACCAGTGCTCTTAGCCACTGAGTCATCTCCCTGCTGCTGTCATTTCTCTAAGGGCTCACATACCTCTTGTATCTTCCAGTAGAGATGTTCCTTCAAAACTAGCTACTTTTACTGTAGTCTCCAGTCTCTGAAAGTTCTGAGTTATGTTGTATATTCTGTCAGCATATTCTCTTTTCTCTAAGACTTCTAGGTGTCCTTCTCCTTTTCTGACCTGGATTCATATCCTGGGTTCTCCTCTGATCTTAAATCTAATCTGAATGCAATGCTTTCCTAGCCTACTATACTTATCTTGTCCTGAGGCTGCCTTAACTTATTCCTTTATGGCACACAATGTGTCTCAAGCACCAGTACTTTTTACTCATTTGTTTCCTGGAGTACATCCTCAAACTTCCTAAGATAAGATACATAGGCGGCATACTTCATGTTAGGAATGTCTTTAATTTAATGTGGGAGTGCCAAACATAGTAGCACATACATGTAATCCCAGTATTTAGGAGACTGAGGCAGAAGGATTGCTCTGAGTTCAAGACCAGCCTGAGATACATGGCAAAACAGTATCTTTAAAAAACAAACAAACAAGCAAAGAGTAACAACAACAAAACCACAGAGTAATGATAATTTAATACGAGGTTGATAGCCTAGTTAGTTCTAAGATTTTGTGAAAATACTTCTTTCTAGGAGTTGTTGAGACATTGCTTCATTACTTCTGTGTTTTGTTGAGGCAGGGTCTCAATACGTAGCATTGGCTGATCTAGTCACTATATAGACCAGGCTAGCCTCAAACTTGTAGACTAAACCCAAATTCCATCTCTTTTAGAGTCATTTTATCTCTATTAGAAATCTGTTTCTAAAATTTCATGTCTCTATTATCAATTTGTATTTAATCATATGCCTCTTTTGGACAGAAACTATACTTTAATAATTGTGGTGCTTAGGGAGAACTCTGTATATAGTGGATCTTCAGAACTGTTTTGCAGTTGTCCCTGCTCTGAATGATTGTAGCTAATGGTTTCTACCTTCCCAAAATGCATAGCTCCAGAGGTTAACTCCTTCCTTGAAACCTTGTGAAATAGGGACTGGGCTGTGTCTTAAATTTTCCAGCATCTTTTTTGTTACCTCGCATAATACTTTGCAGCTAAGTAGATACTAAGATTTATTTAACGAAGCCAGGAGTGATGGCATAGGTCTATAATCATAATACTTTGGAGGCTGAGACAAGAGGATCATGAATTCCAGGCCAACTTAAGTTGTATAGTGAGTTCCAGGCCAGCCAGGCTATATAAGGAGACCTTATCTAAAATATTAATGAAACAAATGAAAATATTATTGATTAAGGAACTTGATGGGGAAGGACATTAGTCTGAGATAGTGACTCCTGCAGAAGCTGGTCTACTAAGAAGGAAAGGGGCTTTCTCCAGGGGCGTCTTCTCTTCCTCCAGAACTCTAGGGGATTCTATCTGAGGCAGCAGCCTGACCCTCTTCTGCCTTCTGTTTTTGCTACAAAACCTTCCCCTTGCTGCTCTTCCTCGCTTATCTGGTTTCTTTGGTACTGCCTGCTCTGCCTTTCTTCGTCTTGCTGCTGTGCCTACTTGTTCCACTTCCTCCTCCTTGCTACTTCCCCACTCTGCCCTCTTGTTGTCCTTCCTTGCTTGCTGTATCTTCTATTTGCTGGGAGACCCGACAGGTCCTAGCCTCCCCAGCATAGGACCACATCTTTTAACCCAGTGCCTCCTTGATTAGCCCAGTGCACTGGTGGAATGGGTTGAATGGATGCAAGTAGCTAGAGCTATGGGAGGGAGTTCCTTCCCTATCCTTTGGCAAGCCTGTAGAGGTTCTGCCTTAGTAAGAAGGAAATGGGAACTGCTCCTGGAAAGAAAGAAAGTCAGAAATTTTGTCAAGACTGCCAGCTCACTTTCCAATGTGGACACTTTTTCTTACAGTTTTCTCCTCGAAAAGATAGTGGGCTGACAGATTCTTAGTCAGGGGTCTCCAGGTATCAACTCGCTGGTTTAGGCCTTTAATCCCAGCACTCAAAAAGCGGCCGGCGTATCTCGGTGAGTTCGTATCAAGTTCCAGGCTAGCCAGGGCTCCATAGTGAGACCTGGTCTCAAAAATAAAATAATAAGTAGCCAACTGCCAAAGAATAAAGTAAAACTAGTGTCAGACTCTGAAAGTGAGTACACAGTGCTGTAAAATTAATTCAAGTGCCTTTAGCGAAAACCAAACTCACCAAGGAAAATTTCAGTTGTGCTTGAAGAGCTCAGAGGGGAATTAGTACAGAAAATAAAGACTTAGAAAAAATGATGTACATTCTGAGGATGTACCTTGGGAGATGGAGGTGGAAGGGTTTAAGGCCAGTCTGGGCTATGTGAAACTGTCTTAATTACTAAGTAAATAAATAATAAAATAAATAATTTCTTAAATTAGAATCTTAACACCAGTGACTCAATGTAGCTCAGTGGTAGAGTACCTCACCTAGCACATGTAAGGGCATGGGGTCAGCATTTGGTTTGCAACACAGGAAAACAAAACCCAAAAATCTTAATACCAGAAACAATTTAATTGAATTTTGGAAGAGAAAAAAGACAATAAAAACCCCCAATGAGCTGGCTGTGGTGACATATACATGTCATTCTGGCACTTGAGAGATGGAGGTGGGAGGGTCGGGAGTCCAAGGCCAGTCTGAGCTGCAAGAGACTGTCTCAGTTATTAAGTAAATAAATAATAAAATAGAGTGGAGTACCTTGTTAAGATCAAAATTAAAATACTAAGACGCTGAAGTGTCAGAATTAGGGCTGAAGAAAAATCTGTTGCTCAGGTAGAAAATCTCCAAAGAGACTGAGCGTGGTGGCACATGCCTAGAATCCCACACTCAGGAGGTGGAGACAGGAATACCAGATCCCCTCCATCCTTGGCTGCATAGCAAGTTCTAGATCAGACTGGGCTACACATAAATATGCCATCTCTAAAAAAACAAACCAAAATGTCCCCCAAAGACTATGAGTGTAATGAGTTTGTTCTCTAATGACTGAAAATGTTAGCTGAAAATGTTGACTAAAAAGCCTAACTGCGGCGGGGAAAGGCTACAGAATGGTCTTGGAATGTAGCTCAGTGGTAGAGAATTTGTATAGCATGTGGAAAGCACTAGGGTTGACCCAGAAATCACAATAAAAAAATAGAACTGCCAGGGAAAATATCTTTTAAGTCAGTAAATCACATAAAATTTAAGAATAAATACATTGACTAATGAACTTTTTAAAAAATTCAAGGTAGGCCGGGCGGTGGTGGCGCACGCCTTTAATCCCAGCACTTGGGAGGCAGAGGCAGGCGGATCTCTGTGAGTTCGAGACCAGCCTGGTCTACAGAGCTAGTTCCAGGACAGGCTCCAAAACCACATAGAAACCCTGCCTTGAAAAACCAAAAAAAAAAAAAAAATCAAGGTAGATACAACAAACAGAAAAAACTGGAGGCAACAAGATTTAGATGTGAACTGGAAAGAGAGGAATAAGATTTAAGATGAAATAGATAGTCAGATAATGAAATCTTCAAATCAACTGATAAATACTACATGGTGAGTTTTTTGTGTTTTGTTTTGTTTGGGTTTTTTTGTTTTTGGACAGGGTTTCTCTGTGTAGCCCTGAACTCACAGAGATCTGCCTGCTTCTGCGTCCTCAGTGCTGTGATTACCCGCTGCGGCCACCACCACTCAGCTCTACACAGCATCCATAAAGGGAGCTTAGGCAGTGCTGTGCACCTAAGCTTAGGAATCTGAGAGCAGCCTTGGCAACACAGCAAGACTTCCATTTCTTTTCTTTTTCTCTTTTTTCTTTTTCTTTCTCTTTTTATTTTATTTTATCTTTTTCCGAGACAGCATTTCTCTGTAGCTTTGTAGCCTGTCCTCTTGTAGACAAGACTGGCATCAAACTCACAGAGATCCACCTTCCTCTGCCTCCTGAATGCTAGGATTAAAGGCGTGCACCACCCGGCAAGACCTCCAATTCTTCAAAGAAAAAAAGATCATGAATTACTATGTAAAATATGTGCTACAAAGGAAGACATTTATCAGAAATTGTGGTACTTTATTTTATCAATGAAAACAAATTTCAAGAAGAGATGGTTCAGATGTTAACGGCTAGGCTAGCAACCAAAAATAAAAGTTTGGTTCCTAGCACCCACGGCTATCCTAGCACCCCATCCCACTCCCCCGAAAGAAAGAAAACTAGACTAGGAAAACAGATCAGTGTATCTAGAGAAAATGAAAATGGAGCATGATGTTTGAGAAAGATGAGTGTGAGGGAAATTCTGGGCTTTCCAGAAAAGGAACTTCAGCATGTTGGTTAAACAGCATCAAGTTGCAAACATTGAAATGCAGAAAATGGGAAATGCATTGAAAGTGGAAAACAATGAAAATTCTGACCCAAAACTTCAAATAGGTAGTTTGTGGATTTAGGTGACCTAATTTTTTTAGACAGAGATGAATTGCTGAACTCAAACCAGATATTGAAGAAAATGGCAGAGGAAGATGAAACAGTGATCTAAAATTTAAGAAGCCAAACTAAAAAGTGTAACTAGAAGTTGGGAAGATATCAAAAGAGAACCAGAGTAGCTGGATGGAAAGCATGGGCTGAATGAATACATCAGAGAGGAAGCATGTAGCCGAGCTGAAGACAAACTGCAGTGAGTTGGGAAAATCTTTTCATGAGTACGAACTGAAGAGTTTGCAGGAGAAAGTGGATGCCTCAGAGGCCATAGAGAAGAATTAGAGGGGCTGGAGAGGTGGCTCAGCGGTTAAGAGTACTTGCTGCTTCTCAGAGGACCCACATAAGGGAACTCAAACCACCATAACTCCTGCTTCCAGATCTGACACCCTCTTCTGGCCTCCCTGTGCACATACACACATACATATACACAAAAAACAAATCTTAAAAGAATTGGAGCCAGGTGTGGTGGCCTGGAGGCAGGGGTAGGCAGATCTCTGTGAGTTCAAGGTCAGCCTAGTTTACTTAGTTCCAAGACTGTGAGGTCTATATAGTAAGACCCTGTTTTGAAAAAAAAAATTCATTTAAGACTATATAAAGCTAGCCTGTGACACCTCCTAGACCTTCTTTCCCTATGAGAACTCTCAGTGGAAAACAGAAAGAGATATGTCTTTGAAAGACATCCAAAGGAAAAGAGTAGGTGAACATGCTAAAAAATCAAAATACTAGGCAAGTTGATAATGCATTCCTGTAATCCCAGTATTTGAGAGGCTAAGGAATGAGGATGGAGAACTGGAAGCCAGCCTATGATACATAGTTAGACACTGTTGCAGAAATAATGCCAGATACTTTGGAGAAGGGGGCTTTCTCACTTCCTTCTGCATGTTCTTTAAAAGGAAAACTCAGACACAAATGGCAAGAATTTCTTTGGTCATGGGGCTGGTACTGACATTAAAGCTTTTCTATTTCTAGATCCAATATATCAGAACAGAGGCAAAAACCTAATGAGAATCCTTTCACAATTCCTTCACCCATTGAAGAAACTTGCTTTTACAAATGGCTTGGCCAGTAGAACAGCTATGTAAAACATAAAGTTGTATTGTCAAGTGATGAGATGTATGAAAGAATATGTGTATTGGTGTTTTGAGATGTTCATGTGTGGCAGGCTGACCTCAAAGTCAATAGATAGGCATAACTGAACTTCCTGCCTTTACCCTCCTGAGTGCTAGGATTATAAGAGTACACCACCATATCTGGCTTATGTAGTTCTGGGAATTGAACCGAGAGTTTTACACACTGAAATACACTCCAGGCCAAGAATGTACAAATATAGCACAATTGCTATATAGACACATGTTTATATAAACTAACCATATAAGACATTGAAGGGGTGAAGGTTATGATTAAGTCTTGACATTTTAAACACCATAACCAGTAAAAAGAAAAATGAAGACTTCACATAGTTCCTGAGAAACACAACAAATATGAAGGAAAATTAATGTTTGTAAAAGCAACAACAGAAAAAAATATGCAAAGTTTCAAAAAAGACTTAGGCTATATAGAGAATTTTTAAATTCTGGTTCAATACATGCTATTCTAAGATAAATCCTGTTGATTTTTAGTCATGAGGCATGGAAATTGCATCAAGAGGAGATCTTCTTGACAAAAGATTAGAAGAGTCAGAGACAAACACAATTCTAGAGAAATCAGATGTCCTGAGGAATGATGTTTTTGAGGAGTGGCAGATAAAAACAGGTGACATGATAGTACAGCTTGAAGCTTTAACATGTGACACTGAGATGTTTTCACTAAACATCACATGTTACAAGACATCTAAGTATGTTTCAGGAAGGGTTCTGGCTACATATTTTGTGTTTTGTCAGGGTTTTAGAAGTTTACTAATAATAAGTTTAGGAGCATTGGGAGAAAGAGAGTGGCTCCTGGTAGGTCAACCATGCTTCTGTGGTCACCCAAGAACATTTGATGCAATGGGCTTTGAAAGAGAGAGAGAGAGAACAAGAAGTTGCGTGGATAGGAAGGTGGGGGTGGATCTGTGAAGAGGGGATAAATAGGAGTAAAATACATTGTATAAAATTCTCAATTTTTGCCTGGTGGTGGCAGTGTACACTTTTAATCCCAGGACTTGGTAGACAGAGGAAGCCTGGTCTACAGAGCAAGTTCCAGGACAGCCAGGGCTACACAGAGAAACACTCAAAAAAACAAAACAAGCAAACAAATAAAATTCTCAGTTAATAAAAGTAGTATTTAAAAACCCAAGGAAAAGCAGCATAAGCTGTTTAAAATTCTGTTTGATTTGAGACCTGTTTTCTCTATAGCACTGGCTGTTCTGAAACTCACTCTGTAGCTTAGACTGGTCTCAAACTCAAGGACCTGCCTGTCTCTGCCTCCCTAATTCTTGGAATAAAGGTATGTGCCACCATGCCCAGTTTAGAATATTTTAAAGTATTTTTTACATTACATTTATATTGTGTGTGGGGGGGTACAAATGCACCACAGCACATGTGTAAAGGTCCAAGGATAACTCAGAGACACGTCTCCTTTTGCCATGGGTTGTGGCAATTTAGCTCAGGTTCCAAGGCTCAATGACAAGTGACTTTACACACTGAGCCCGCTCACTGCCCCAGAAAATTTATTGACCTTCCTTTGAGGCTATAAAAATTAAGTCATGAGGCATGGAATGACCCTTTCTTCAATGTGTGGGGGAAACTGCATCTTGACAAAACACTAGAAGAGTGGAGAAAAGATTTCTTGAATGACTGACTTGCATGGGAGGGACTAACTAACTATGTGATTGTAATTTTAGGTGCCTGTGGCATTTGATGATGTCTCCATCTACTTTTCCACTCCAGAGTGGGAAAAATTAGAAGAATGGCAGAAAGAACTTTACAAGAATATCATGAAAGGCAACTACGAGTCTCTCATCTCCATGGGTGAGGCTAAGTGTGCACCTTTTGAATGAGGCGCCAGCCATCCTAAGAGGGCTTAGACAGTTCCTTTTCCTCTAGTGTCCTCATCTCAATGTGTACCCATTCTCATATATTTCAGAATGTGGTTTTAAGTCAAAGAAGGATAGAACTAACTTACTATGTGCATTTTCTTATACGTTATATTTTCTTTTACCTCCTTTCTTTTTTAAATATTTATTTATTTTTTATGTATACAATAGTCTATCTGTATGTATGTCTGCAGGCCAGAAGAGGGCACCAGACCCCATTACAGATGGTTGTGAGCCACCATGTGGTTGCTGGGAATAGAACTCAGAACCTTTGAAAAGGCAGGCAATGCTCTTAACCACTGAGCCATCTCTCCAGCCCCTTTTACCTCCTTTCTTGAGTAACTTGTAAATAATTGGAGGTTGACAGATGAGGAGAAGTGATAAAGGATCTAAAGGAAATTAATTTCCTGTGAACCTCCAACATTCAGCTGCTGTGGTGGTTATCATACTGATTTATCTCTCTGTCATGCCACCTTTCCATTTTTCCTTTTCTAGATTATGCCATGAATCAACCTGATGTCTTATCTCAGATTCAACCAGAAGAACACAGTACAGATGACCAACCAAGACCAGAGGCAAGTGAGATTCCAGCAGATGCCAGTGAAGGTAAGAGAAAAGATTATATACTCTTAAGCTCCTTTTCCTGGGTAGAGAGGGGGGTTTTAGAGGTGTCCAAAGCCATTCAGTGCTAAAACATTTTACACTTTGAAAGGACATTTAAATACTAGAAGGAGCTCAATGATAACCTGTCCTCCACCTGTCAGTATGTCATTCATGCCATATTGTTGGCAGTTGAGGCTTAGTAGGGTGCTCTTGTAATTTAGGGGAAGTGTTGTGTATAAAGAACAGTTTTCCAGATCTCTATACTGGCAAGCAGTTCCTTCTCAAGATGAGCAGTCTTGGCCTGTGCTGAATTTCTCTTCTGACACAGGGAATGAGCCCTGGCTCCTTTCAGTGGAGAAGACTACTAACCATTTGTTTTAGTTTCATCTCTGTTACTATGATAAGTGTCCTAACAAAACCCAGTTTAGGGGAGAAAGCATTTATTTTAGCATACAATTTCAGGCGACAGTCCATCATGGTGAAGAAACTGGAGTGTGGAGCTTAAAGTAACCAGTCACATCATATCCATAGTAAAGAGCAGAAAAAAATGAATGCTGCATGCTTGCTTTCTTGTGCTCAGCTTGATTTATTCATTTTACAGAGTTCAATATAACCACAGGCTAACCCAATATAGATGGTCCCTTATTAAGACTCTTTTCCTAGGTTGTTTCAAACTGTCAATTAAAGCTAATCATTACACCCAGTAATTTTAAATATGAATCCAAAATATGAAAATTAAATCATAAGCTGGGCAGTGGTGGTGCATACCTTTAATCGCAACACTCAGAGATGCAGAGGCAGCCAGATCTCTCTGAGTTCGAGGCTAGTCTGATCTACAGAGTAAGTTCCAGGACAGCCAGAGAAACACAGAGAAACTGTCTTGAAAACCCATAAATAAATAAAAATCAATAAATAAAATGGAATCATGATGGGTTTTTTTTTGGTTTTTGTTTTTGTTTGTTTTTTTGTTTTTCGAGACAGGGTTTCTCTGTGGCTTTGGAGCCTGTCCTGGAACTAGCTCTGTAGACCAGTCTGGTCTCGAACTCACAGAGATCCACCTGCCTCTGCCTCCCGAGTGCTGGGATTAAAGGTGTGCGCCACCATCGCCTGGTATGATGATTTTTCTTAATGGTATGTTCTTTGTAGCCTTGTCTGCTGAAAAGATATAAACAATTGATAACTGATTAGCAATAAGCTGCCTTCCAAAGGGCTGATAGACATGCACAATTATATTGATCCTTATATTGCTTATTGAACGACACAGGCCACTGTTTTCAGAACCTTGGGAGAGATGTAAAGTTCTTTGGGACCTAAGAATTATTTTTGAAAGAACTCTTCCCCCCAGAAAGGTCGGTCTCTGTCTCTGTCTCTGTCTCTGTCTCTGTCTCTGTCTCTCTCTCTCTCTCTCTCTCTCTCTCTCTCTCTCTCTCTGTCTCTCTCTGTGTGTGTGTGTGTCTTCTTCCCTCTCTCCCTCTTCCACTTTCCCTCACACAATACTCTTTCACAACTGTTGTGCTTGTTATTTCCCCCAGGCCTAGGATGCCCTTTTTTTGGCTGAAATGGGCTAATTAGAAAGCTGTTAATATCCAGAGAATAAATGCAAGCTCTCTATCATTAGTAGAGAATAACCACTACAGGTTTTGCTTTAAGCATACACATGTGTGTGTGCACGCACAAACATACAAACACTCTAAATAAAAGTGTAATTTAAAAAATATATAAAAATGTAGAGGAGTGGTGGCTGTGAAGAGAAGGTTCCAAGTGAACAAAATTCTGTTCATCAGAAATATGACTTTATAGCCACATTTCACAGGCATGATGGCACAAGCTTATATTCTCAGCAGTACAGGCAGAGTGGGGACAGGAAGTTTAGGAATTTGATGTCTTCCTTAGTCACATAACAAGCTTAAAACCAATCTGGGCTACATTTTATGCCTTTCAAAGAAAAAAAGTAGCCAGGCAGTGGTGGCGCACGCCTTTAATCCCAGCACTTGGGAGGCAGAGGCAGGCGGATCTCTGTGAGTTCGAGACCAGCCTGGTCTACAAGAGCTAGTTCCAGGACAGGAACCAAAAGCCATGGAGAAACCCTGTTTTGAAAACTCCAAAAAAAAAAAAAAGAAAAAAGAAAAAAAGTAGCAGATGTGGTGGTGCACAACTTTAATCCCAACACTTCAGAAACAGAGCAGGTAGGTCTCTGTGAATTCAGGGCCAGCCAGAGCTACATAGCAAAAAGAAAAAAGTACAGAATTGACAATGTCAAGCCAGACTGTGGTGGCACACACCTTTAATCCCAGCACTTGATTGGCAGAGGCAGGTGGATCTCTGTGAATTCAAGGCCAGCCTGGTCTACAGAGCAAGTTTTAGGATAGCCAGGGCTACACAGAAAAACCCTGTCTCAAAAAAAAAAAGAAATTAATAATGTCAATGAACATAATTATGTTACCTTTTAAAGAGATTTATTTATTATTTTATGTGTATTAATGCTTTGCCTGCATGTATATGTGTACTGCATGCCCAACAAGGTCATAAGCCACTGGATCCCCTGGAATTACAATTACAAATGATTGCGTGCTAGCAATCAAACCCAGGTTCTCTGTAAGTACAACAAGTGCCTAAACTACTGAGCCAACTCTCCAGCACAATTTCACCTTCTGATTCAAGTCCCTGAAAACCATTTTCTTTTTCTCTACAAATAGAGCCTGGCCTTTCAACCTCAGATATTCTGTCTTGGATTAAACAAGAAGAAGAGCCTCAGGTTGGAGTCCCCCAGGAGTCCAAAGAGAGTGACCTGTACAAAGGCTCCTATGCCGGTGAGTGACCGAAGGAACAGATGTTCAGACTCTGCTCACACTAGCAGTGACTGAAGAATGTAGCTGAAAGGGTGCTAGAAAGACAAGGAACAGTCAGGAAGAAAAGGAAGGTAATGGTCAGCCAAGTTAGAGATGAAACCAAAAGGCCACCAAGATAAATTTTAAGTAGGAAAGCACAATTTTAAAAAACGTGTTTATTCGAGAGAGTTGGTTCCCTTCTTCTAACACGTGGGTCCCAGAAATTGAATGCAGGCTGTCAGGTTTGATGGTGAATACATTTATCCACTGAGTCATTTTATCAGCCCAGAAAACATACTCTTAAATGCAGATTAGCATTGTTGGGGCGTGTGTGTCAGTGATAAAAACAAAGCCCTAGTTTCAGTCTTTAGCACTGTATTTTATAAAGAAAAACAAGCCTGTTAGAGGAAGAACAATAAATGTATACAAATGAATAAAAGTATGGGAATTGGAAAAATAGAGCATTTGAAGATCTCTTAGAAAGGATGGACAGAATGACCAAAGACATAAAGGTGGGAATGTGTTCTATTGCAGGGAAGATAGAGTCAAGGAGGGGTTTCTCTCACAGAACGTACACTAGAAGTAAAGAGGAGATTTTAGGCCCTATCACACTAGGCAATGGAGAAAGTTACTGAGTAAAAGTGAAACATAGAATAATGTGGGGAAGACTGATGCCAAGGTTATTCCTTTTCAAAATGGAGCACCAACGTACAGTCTTATGTGTAATGTAACAGGGGCCTTGTTAGTAATGAGAGCCCTTCCCTGAGTTTACCTGAGCAGTGAGCTCTTAGAGCAGCCTGCCTGAACTGATGGAATGTGAGAGGCAGTGGTGAGATAACTCTGATCCCTTCTTTCAGACGAAGAACTTGTCATCAAAGCTGAAGACCTGGCTAGAGCCTCCTTGTGTCCTGAAGTTCCCGTAGCCTTCTCTGCCCCGCCACCACCAGCAGCCAAGGATGCTTTTGCAGATGTAGCTTTCAAAAGCCAGCAGTGTACTCCCATGACACCTTTTGGACGCACAGCCACTGACCTGCCTGAGGCCTCAGAGGGACAAGTGACCTTTACTCAGTTAGGAAGCTACCCACTCCCACCTCCAGTTGGAGAGCAGGTGTTCTCATGCCACCATTGTGGCAAGAGTCTCAACCAAGACATGTTAATGACACATCAATGTAGCCACACTGCTGAGCACCCCTTAACCTGTGCCCAGTGTCCCAAGCACTTTGCCCCACAGGTGGACCTCGGTAGCACCTCTCAGGAACATGCCAGTGAAACACCACCCACCTGTCCTCACTGCGCCCGGACCTTTACTCACCCCTCACGACTCACGTACCATCTTCGGGTCCACAACAGCACTGAGCGCCCCTTCCTCTGTCCTGATTGTCCCAAGCGCTTCGCTGACCAGGCTCGACTCACCAGCCATCGGCGCGCTCATGCAAGTGAGAGGCCTTTCCGTTGCCCACAGTGTGGTCGTAGCTTTAGTCTGAAAATCAGTCTCCTGCTGCACCAGAGGGGACATGCGCAGGAGCGCCCCTTCTCTTGTCCTCAGTGTGGCATTGACTTCAATGGCCATTCTGCACTGATTCGTCACCAGATGATCCATACAGGCGAACGGCCCTACCCGTGTACAGACTGCAGCAAGAGCTTTATGCGTAAGGAACACTTGCTAAACCACCGGAGGCTGCACACAGGTGAGCGGCCTTTCCAGTGTCCGCACTGTGGCAAGAGCTTCATCCGCAAACACCACCTCATAAAGCACCAGCGCATCCACACGGGCGAGCGGCCCTACCCCTGCGCCCTGTGTGGAAGGAGCTTCCGCTATAAGCAGACACTCAAGGACCACCTACGGACAGGTCACAGTGGAGGCTGTGCAGGTGATAGGGACCCTTCTGCACAGCCAGCAGACCCACCTGGTCCACTCTTAACTGCCCTGGAAACCTCCGGTCTAGGTGTTAGCACTGAAGGTCTAGAATCTAGTCAATGGTATGGGGAAGGGAATGGAGGCGTGGTTTTGTAGATCTGTGGCCCATTGGTTATTTATGTTCAATGCAGAGCAGAAGGTCCAGGAGAAAGCCTATAAGCTCCACAACCCATAGTAATTATTGTCTGTTACATAAAGGAATTTGGGGGTCTACACTCAACTAGAGACATGCTTGTGCAAGTCCACAACAGTACAAGAATACCATATTTTGAAAACTGGAAGAGAATCCAGCATCCGTGTCTTTTCATATACCACAAATGCAGAGTTTGGGCAGCAAGATTTGTCTTCTGATCATTCTGTCAGGATAGCAGAGAGTAGACTGCTTCTAGATCGAGACTAGCTGGAAAGAGCCCCCAAACCTCAAAGCCATCTTTCTCTTAATTCCTCAGTGATGAGGTGACTGTTGGGGGAATGTGCTTTAGCTGCTTGTTAGGTGCCGTGTCTCAAACCAGCTAAGCTCTCTTCATATCTGTATAGTCACCTTTCCCTGAAACATGGTGAATGGGGCTGCCTTCCTAGGCCTAGATTCTGTCGGCTAATACATTTTGTTTAATGTTGGTGAAAAAGAAATCTGACTTTGATAGCTTATTAAGGGGACAGTTCCTAGCTTTCACTAGCTTGATTTGAAACATTCAGATTCTTGTAGCAGCTTTTAAAGAGGACAGAGAACTTTGCCACAGCCCTGGTTAGAAATTGAGGAGAGTTCTCTCTTCAGGTTTAAGAGCTAAAGATTCCAGAGATCTCAGGCACAACAGTGATAGCATGGCCTAAAAATCTGCCTGAATCATGAATTTAGAGTCATTTATATCTATGTATCCCTTCTCTTTTCCAAGCAGGCGATCATGTTTTTCCATTTCTGTTGTTTGATTTTCTTTCTCTCTTGAGACAGGGTCTTACTATATATCCTGGCCCGGAATTTGCTTCATAGACCAGTCTAGCCTTGAACTCATGGAGCTCTGCCTGCCTCTGCCTCTTGTTCTGGGTGCACCACCATGGCCAACTTGATTTTCTTTACAATGCTCACAGCACTTCAGAAAGTGCTTTTGTTCCTTCAGTAGTGAGACAACAGTGGTGTAACGTGATGCTCTTGAGAGGATGGCTTTCCTGCCTGTCCTGCCTCACTGGTCATGAACAGAGTGAAGCCTCTCTTCAGTCCTGAGACTGAGAAATCACATCTGTCTGACCTGTCATGCTGTTTTTTAGACAGGGCTTCACTGTATAGCCAGGCTGGAACTCGGAGATCTGCCTGTCTCCACATCTAGAGTGCTAAGATTAAAAGCATGTACTATCATGCTTAGCCATCTGTTGTACTTTGAGGTGTCATGGCTACCATGCTTTCTTTTCTTGGCCCCTCTTAGTCATCTGAAAGCATCTAAACCTAGTACTGTTCCTAAATGTTCATGCAACCAGGTGTGTGTCCTCTTCCGTTTTCAGCTCTCACATTTTTATCACCAAAATGAAGCTGTTAAAAGGTGAGTGTAAGCCACACAGTGGTGGCGCTCACCTTTAATCCCAGCATCCAGGAGGCAAGACAGGCGGATGTCTGTGAGTTTGAGGCCAGCCTGATCTATAAGAGCTAGTTCCAGGACAGGCTCCAAAGCCGCAGAGAAACCCTGTATCAAACAAACAAACAAAAAACAAAACAAAACAAAAGGTGAATGTACTAGTAAAAATAAAAAGCCACAGGTCCCCAAGTGGCGGCGGCAGCAGGCAGCAGGCACGAGACCACAGCAGCCCACAAAGGCAGCCAGATCTCAGGCAAGGAGCCACATGGTGGGTGAGAGACTGAGATGGATAGGATACTGTGCAGAGTGAGGTTGGATATTTATTTAGTGGGTTATGGAAGGGAAGGGAAAGAGGAGAAGGGGAAAGAACTGAGAGAGAAAGAAGAAAGAAACAGAGATGGGAGAATGGAGCTGCCTCTGTGGGAGAGAGATGGGAGGAAGGGCTCAGACTGGAAACGGAAGGAAGATTGGCCTGCCTCAAAGTGGACAGGACAGACCATTACAGTGAACCTCTAGAAACTTTTACAAAGAAAGAAGAATCTTGTGATTAAGTTCTCCTCTGCCAAAATTCTGTTCTTCATTTGGCTTCTGTCTAGACAAAGCCAAATAAGGCAAGAAAACCAAAGCAGAGAAACTCATGTAGAAACTTGGTGGAAATCAGCTTGTCTTGTTGTTTTGCTCTTAGTGGGTCCTAAAGTAGAAGATAGAGAATGTAGAAACCACGTATTTGGGACAGGAAGCTGTTTATTCCCACACCCCTCATTCCCCCAGAGTCTTCTATGATGTCTCAGACAGAATACTTTCTGGATAAGGAAGGGAATGTTTTCTCCTTGTTACTAGGCCCTGCAACCACAGTAGGGAATGGTGTTTACCTAGGTACTGTACTCCTGGCAAAGTTCTGCCTGAACATGCTGCTCTTCAGGCTAATCACATATATAAAACATTGTTTTGTGACAATAATACCAAGGGTCCCAGGAGACATAAGTGTGTGTGAAACCTGGTTTGCTGTCATAACTTTCAGCCTGTAGGCAGTGAAAATCTCCCAGGGATAGACAAGACAGATGATGGCAGTACTGTGGTCTATTGGGAAAAAGAGCCAGAATCTGGACCATCCCACAGGAAAACTCGGAAATCCTGAAATCCTCTAATCAGGTTCCAGCTTCATTAATGACTCACTAGGGACCTGACTGTGTGGTTTGCATCTGAAAAAGAAGGAATCAAGGCATTCTCAGGGGAGGGAAGTGTTTAGAGCTGAAGAGGAGATGCTTACTGGAACTGCTGTGAGGGCTAGACAACATCTAAAGCTCGTCTGAACTCATCAGATTTACCGAGGACACAAAAGCCAATGGGAGGTCTGTGTACCAGAGTGCTGCCAGTGGACCCCAGTGCCTGTTCTGTTAGGCGCTGTAGCCAGCAGGGATCTAAACTAGCCAAAAGAGAATAGTGTTCCAATACCAGCCAAACATTGGAAGCATGTGGAATCAATCCCAATCCTTAATCTGGCTCAAAGTTGGATCTTCAGCTATTGTTTTTTTGTTTTTCGAGACAAAGCTTCTCTGTGTAACAGTCCTGACTGTCCTGGACTTCATTCTGCAGACCAGACTGGCCTAGAACTCACAGGGATCCGCCTGTCTCTGCCTCCCAAGTGCTGGGATTAAAGGTGTGCGCCACTACCGGCAACTTCAGATACTGTATAGTCAATTCTTTCCATTCACCAGTCTCCTCTCTAGTAGAACTCATCTGTCAACGATTCAAAAAAGTTGTTGGAAAATGTAAAGTCCAACAACTTTTCAGCAAGTAGAATCTCTGTCTACCTGGTGTCTTGAGAGAAACTGTACATTTAACTCTACAACTAAAGAGATCTAGTGCTCATGTGACAGCTCGTGACTGTAGGGAAGAGGAAACCCCAAAAGTGTCCCCTGGATGATGGCGCAGCTCTTCCTCAGAGCTCATCCAGGAATTGGTTCTAACAAGATCTCTTTACTTACTAGAGGTTTTGGGTTTTTTTGTTTTTTTGTTTTTTTTTTGTCAGCACTGGATGAGCCTCTGCTTCAGTCACAGATAAGAAATAAATGTAAGTTGGTTAATTGTTTAGAACGTAGAAGATGATTGATCCCTTCCTATTTGGCATTTGATAATGAAAACACCGTAGTTATTATCTCCAGGGAGAGCCATGCTCTACATCATTTCTGTCATTAATAAACTCTACAAAATCTTCTCTTGAGACGGCATCTATAGCTATCTCAGCCGATCGCCATGGCTTGAGACAACAAATACTATCTCAGTCTCAAAAAGTCTCACTGAAAAAAAAAGTACCTAAGTTCCTTTCATTTCAATGGGTTGGAAATCCCAATTTTATGTCATATTTCTTGAGAGGGACAGGTCATCCCTTCCCTCTTCTTATGCCTTAGCTCCTTAGATAACAAAAACACTTTCTGCAGTTGCCTGAGTAGCAATGTGGCATTTTCAGATGAGAACCTGACATTAATAGATACATATACATATCTATTTGGATAGATACACACACACACACACACACACACACACACACATCGGTTTTTTGAGACAGGGTTTCTCTATGTAGCCTTGGCTGTCCTGGAACTTGCTCTGTAGATCAAGCTGACCTTAAACTCAGAGATCCTCCTGCCTCTGCCTCCCAAATTCTTGGGATTAAAGTCATGCACCATTAGATGGATGTTTTGGACTGCTCAGCTCACTCTGGTTCTCTGTAGCAAAGGGGCAGTCTCTTATCATATGGGGTGAATACAACAAGCTGTTATTTGGCAAGGTTCAGGTTTCTATAGAGAGGATAATTAGTTCAAAATTAGGCACTGGGGTGATAACTCAATAAAGTGCTTGCTATACAAGCATGAGTACCTGAGTCTAATCCCTAGAACTTGTGAAAAAGCTAGAATCAATGCTTGAATCCTAGCACTGGGGAGGTTTTGGCTGGCTTCTTGTCAGCCTAGCTTCATCGGTAAGCCGCAGGTCACTGAGAGACCCTGTCTCAAAGAACAAAGTCAGTGGCTCCTGAACAATGACTCCCAAAGTCCTCTGGTCTCCACACAAGGTCAGGATGATTGCTGGTGGGGTTAAGGACTGTGTAGGGACTTAATGCTCATCATCTTAGTACAGTATTAATGACTAGGAGCAGAGCTTCTCATGGCAGACCTAGATTCAAGACTCAAGTAATATATTATCTTCTGAAGACTTTGTTTCTCTATAAGGTATTGTAATATGTTTTGTATCTCAGTAGTGTTAAAGCTTAAGAACTTACAACATAATATTTTACAGAACCAACCTGAAAAAGGTGGTCACAAAGCCAGGCCGAACTAGAAGTGGCAAGTGTTAAGAACCAAGGTTTGGCCAGGTGTGATGCTCACACCTGTTACTCCAGCACTGGGGAATCTGGGGCAGGAAGATTGCTGAGAATTCAAGGTCAGTCTAGGCTACATAGGAAAACCCTGTTTTTGAAAAAGAGGGGAAGACAAGAAGGCCCCAGAGAGATAACTGTGTAAGAGCACTGGGTGCTTTCTCAGAGGACTTGTATTCGGTTCCCAGCACCCCCATGGTGGCTATAATTTTAACTCCAGTTTCAAGGGATCTCATGCCCTCTTCTGGCTTCTGCACTCTGCAGACACCAGACATGCATGTGGTGTGTGTGTGTGTGTGTGTATGCACATGTAGGCCAAACACTAATACACATAAAAACAAACATTTAAAAAAAAAAGGCTGCTCTACAGAAGTACAAGACTCCTGGCTGGCTCAGCCTTTTGCTACCATCTTTTTTCATAAATTTAATATGAACTCTTACTGATTATTTTCTATACATACCACCACATAAGTTCCTAATGCCACAACCCCATATGACTCTGATTCTCTCTCAATTTTTCTTCTTTTTCCTCATCCTTCTCTTTAAAACATTTCTTTAGATTTTATTTTATCTGTCAGTGTTTTGCCTACATGTATGTATGTACATTATGTGCACGCCTTGTTCCCATAGAGGTCAGAAGAGAGTGCCACATTTCCTAAAATTGGAATTATGAATGATTGCAAGCCACTGTGTGGGTGCTGGGAATTGAACCTGGGTCCTCTGCAAGTGCAACAAGTGCTCTAAACCACTGTTTTAAAACAAAGAATTTTAGGGTGGTGGTGGCGCAAACCTTTAATCCCAGCACTCTGGAAACGGGTAGGTGGGTCTCTGAGTTCAAGGCTAACCTAGATCCAGGACAGCCAAAGCTACACAAAAAAATCCCTATCTGCCGGGCGGTGGTGGCGCATGCCTTAATCCCAGCACTCGGGAGGGTTCGAGACCAGCCTGATCTACAGGACTGGCTCCAGGACAGGCTCCAAAGCACAGGCTCGAAACCCTGTCTCGAAAAACCAAAAAAGAAAAAAAAATCCCTATCTTAAAAAAAAAATTTAAGTGTTCTTTTAAATATTTCTCAGTTTTTCTTTGTTTAGATTCTGTAATTGGGAAATCTGGCCCAGTTCTTCCCATGCTCATCTTAACCCAGCAGTACAATTCCTCTGGCCCCTGCACCAGCATCTGTGAACCTTGGAAATGTGCTCAGGAATAAAGAATATAGCAGTTCAGTGTTGCAGGGTGGGAGGGTTCTGTTTAATACCTATTGAGGTTTCTTCAACTACTTCTGTTTCACAAATACTATCATAATTCCAATGCATTGTGTCTTTGCTCAAAATACCTGGAAGATGCTGTTTGTCTTGTGAAAGGAGTCATTTGTCACTTGAAATCAAGGAAAGGAGAGGTGTTACCCTGCTCTGACCCTGCTCCTGTTTTGTGTGCTTGTTTATTGAAGACAAAAGTCTCTCAGTGGAACCCATTGCCTCAGCTTCCCTGGTGAAGGGATTACAGATGAGTGCCACCATGCCTGCTCTTCAGTCCCTGCTCTCTACACTACTTCCTTTTTCTTTTTACTTTTTTGAGACAGGGTTTCATGTATCCCAGGACATCTACAAACCTCGTATGTAACCTAGATTTCTTTGAACCTCTGATCCTCCTTCCTCTTCTTGGTTTTATGGAGCTAGGGATCAAATCCAGAACTTTGTGCATGTTAGGCAAGCACTCTACCAATTGAGCTACATCCCCAGCCTCTTCTTCATGTTATAGAACTGACCACAGTCACAGACATAGGATGGATTTGGTCAACTTGGTCAATTAAATGTACCCTCCATATCATGCCTAAGACCACACAAGGAAGGCAGAAAAATACAGTCTCATCAGAACAGCCTCAGAAACAGTGATTCTGAAGTTCTGAAGTTACATTCCAAATAAAGGGCTTGATAAAACCTCACTGAACTATGTGAGTTTGTGCTCATTAGTAAAACAGTATTTATTTATTTATTTATTTATTTATTTATTTATTTATTTATTTATAACAAAACCTTGAAATTGTTGTAGGGCTTGAGTTTAGGAGTTATGGTTTAGGAGTTAAGAGCACTTGCTGCTCTTGCAGGGGACCAGTGTTTTGTTACCAGCATCCATGTTGTGTAGTAATAGGAGTGGTGGGGCTCCTATACACACAGATTGTATTCATTTAAACACTGCTTGGCCCATTTCTATCTAGCCTCTTCTAGGCTAATTCTCACATATTAATTTAGCCCATTTCTAATCATCTATGTAGCACCGGCCTAACCGGAAAGATTCTAGCCTATGTCCATCCTGGGTCGGAGCTTCATCTCAGAGAGCAGAGCTATCGCATCCTCCCTGGAGAGGGGAGCATGGCGGCTCTGCTCCAGAGAGCAGAGCTGTCGAGTCTGAGCTCACTTCCTCTTCCTCCCAGCATTCTGTTCTGTTTACTCTTCCCACCTATGTTTTAACCTATGAGGGCCAAGCAGTTTTATTGCTTAACCAATGAAATCAACAGATTGATATATGACACTCCCACATCAATGTTGGGTCCTCATAACCACCTGTAACAATAGCGCCCATGCTGCAACTTTTGCAAGAAACTTGTTTGTTCCAAGACAAGGTTTCTCTGGGTAGTCCTGGCACTGGCTCTGTAGACCAGACTGGCTTTGAACTCAGAGATTCCACCTGCCTCTGCCTCCAGGGTATTAGGATTAAAGGTGTGTGCCATCACTACCCAGCAAGAAAACTTTTTTAAAAGACATAGTCTCATGTAGCACAGCATGGTCTTGAACTTGATATAACCAAGGATGGCCTTGAATTCCTGATCTTTCTGCCTTCACATTCCAAGCTCAGAGATTGCAGGCCTTTATTACCATATCATATCCCTCATACAAAATATTCACAAATATAAATAAATATATGGAGAATGACAAGTCAGGAAGATAGCAGACACATTTCTGGAGACTTGGTTTTGTTTAATCAAGCAGAATTCAAAATTCAGGATGTACATAAGTTAATATATGCCAATCAGGTTTTGGCTTCAAGTTTATAATTTTAAATAATTTAAAATAGCATAAGAAATGCAATATCTACCAGCCAACCTCAGTGAATAAACAATATAAACATAGTTAAAAAACAATTCATACTTATGTTATTAGCCAGTAGGATTCTGGATTTTCATTTTCTCATATGATCTTGTGAGGTAAGGACAAGGAGATGTACAAATGACTATTGCACTAGTTTGTTCTTGGATGAATATGAGAATGACCTGGGGGACTTAGGAGATACTTAAAAGCCAAGGCCCACTCTGGCACGATTTCATTGCTCTAACAGAGAATGGGTTTTGTATTTTCAAGTTCCCTCAAGTGCTTCCAGAGTGTCTGTGAGGATCAGATCATGAATGAGAAAGTTAGTTATTGAACTGGAAATGGCCTAAGTTGGCCTGCTTTCCTAGAGCAGAGAGTGAGGGTTAGAGAATAATAAAGGGTCTGCGACTCCATAGTGGTAAATCATATTTTTGTCACAGAGGCAGGTCTATAGCCACACACATGCCAGCAGGGAGGAAAGCTCAAGTCTCTTGGGCCACCCTTGTTTCCCAATCCCACTGGCCACCTTGGTAGTCCATAGCATTTTTTGGATTGTTTATTTGGTTGGTTTATTTATTTTTGAGACTGACTCAAGGCAGCCCGGGCTGGCCTTGAACTCTTAATCTTCCTGTCCCAGCTTCCAGAGTGCTGAGATGATAGATTTTTCAATATCACGTAGAAAGCCTGCTTGTTAAATTAGGGACGGGACCTAATTTAGTAGATAGAAACCTATTATCCTCTTTACTTAAGCTGAGAGTAAGCCTGGTTGTTTCCTTTTTAAAATAAAACTCTACCTGCCTCTGCCTCTAGAATGCTGAGATTAAAGGCATGTACCGCCATATTGGCAAAGGGGTGGAGTGCCTTTGCTGAGTGCCTTCTAGGTGCCAGACATTAGTTTATAATTTTTCAATATTAAGATAGACAAGAATACCCCCATTTATATTAATATTGGAGGAAATGGTAGATAAATGTTCTGAAACTTTTGAGTCCCCTCTCTTGTCCTCTGTCCAGAGCAGTATCTATAGAATTCTTGAAGAGAATTAATCAGTTAATCTCCATCTGGCAAATCAAGGGCCAGGCCTAAGTCTATCTCTTGTAAAAAGTGTACATTAACTATGATACTTTAACCCATTGCCCATTTTGCTTTTCAGGGAGCTCATAGTTAACCAGTGATTGCTGGAGACTGCTCTAACAAACAACTGAACACTCCCAGAGCAGGCTGTCTTGCAGCCTGGGATATCTCGGCCTCCTCAGTCATTGGAGCATCTGTCATAGGGTCCATTACCAGTGCAGCTCCAGCAGCTCCTCCCTCATGCCCGCCCTTGTTTTCCTTCCAGAAGTGCTTCTTCTACCCCACACCCTTCAGCTTGTATTGATTGCAGGGTTTTATGTCCCATAGTTGGTAGGCTTGTTATAGTTATAAAATAATGGAGAAATGTTGAACCTGCACATATGAACCTGTTTGAGTATTTTGTACATATAAAAATGTGAACTGAGCCAGGCAGTGGTGGTGCATGCCTTTAAACCCACCACTCAGGAGGCAGAGGCAGGCGGGTCTCTGTGAGTTCGAGGCCAACCTGGACTACAAGAGCTAGTTCCAAGACAGCAGAGAAACCCTGTCTCGAAAAAAAAAAAAAAAAAAAAAAAAAGAGGCCTGTACCTCTAGCCTAAGCAGAAACTTTGCCATAAGGCAAAGGTATAAATAGCTGTGTGAAAGTCTACCTGCAAGGAAAAAACAAACGGAATTAGATGGTGGTGTCTTGCTGTATAAAAAGGGACATTGCTATGACTGGCTACACACTTAAGACAGGAAATCATATTGGTTTAATCCTGAGGAGAGAACCTCAGCACTTGGGAATAACCTAGTCTTCCATCTCTAGGAAAGAGGAAATAGAGTTCACATCCCATAGGTCAGAATATGTCTTCTAAGATGTGGACTGCTGGCAGAAACATTTGCCTGGAGCTTCCAGGCTGGGCTTGCCTGGTTCCTCTAATAACAGTGGACATGATATTTACAATGGGATATGTGCACTTGCTTGCGCACGCACAACCTGTATCCAGGAAATGGAAAGAAATCACTGACTTCTGGAACTGTGATCTTCACTAGCCCCTAAGCTCCTTGAGAATAATAAGTCCATGAAATATCCATTTCCATATTCTGGAAGCATGCCTAACAAAGCACTTGATAACTGTCCTTCTGAAGACAGCCCCGCTGGCACCTCACCCCTCCACACAGCCTCACACGGTTGTCAGTTTTAAGTGTAGTAAAACTCATGGCTTCCATCAGGTCTGACTTTCCTTAAGGTGATAAGGCAAGATAAGGACTGGTCATTTAGGAAGACAAAGTGGATAGTATGCTGTAGATAACTTTAGGGACTTATGGGGGGGGGGTGGTAATTACCTTTTTTTTTTAAAAAAAAAATACTGGCCTGGAACGAAAAAGACCCGGTTGGCCATGAACTCTGAGATCTGAGACTGAAATTTGAAATGAAGTTTATGCCCTGGTAATGCTGAAGCATGCATAGGCAGCCCGTATATGGCCATTCTGTTGAACTTGTCCATACTTGGTTTCATGATCTAAGTTGTTGAGGACAACTGACCAGGTCTCTTCCTCAAGAGGGCACCGGATCTCATAGCAGATGGTTGTGAGCCACCATGTGGTTGCTGGGAATTGAACTCGGGACTTGGGACTTTTGGAAGAGCAGCCAGTGCTCTTAACTACTGAGCCATCTCTGGCTATAAACTCAGAGATCTACCTGATTTTATCTCTCAAGAGCTGGGATTAAAAGTGTGCACCAGCACGTCTGGCAAAAGGGTTAGAGCCTACTGTGTGCCTGACATTAGTTCCTAAGTTTTCAACATTAAATTAAGACTAATGTATTCCCCGCCCCCAAACACACACACCCTTGTTTATATAGAACATGGGAAACTTGGAGACAGTAAATGTTCAAAAATCACAGCCAGTAGTGATGTTTAAACCTGGGTATGCAACTACAAAAACCACCCTCTGCCTAAGCAGAATCTGACACACAGTAGGTGTTCAGCAAATATTTCAGTAAAATTTTCACAAGGGTGAGGCACCATTCTCTCCTGGGATGTCCAATGCATTCGTAGAAGCAATAGAAATCAAGTCTAGGGTCCAGGCCCCAGCATGGCTTGGGACATGAAGTCCGGCCACCTCAGACCTAGAGGCCGGGTTCGCCACCACATCTCGTCTTTTGGGGGCGGCGGTGGCCCCCAGCTTGGAGTGGCCCCGGCCAGCCCTGCAGGCGGGCAGGAGCTCCCAGGCCATTGGCTGGCGCGCTGGCTGCGAAGGGCGGGGAGCGCCACCGAAGGGGACTGTTTGCTCCTACGGGCTGTAGATGGAGCTGTCCGGCCCCGGCAAGGGGGAAGGCGCCTGGAAAACGTTCTTCTTCTCCCTGGCCGGCCCGAGCGGGGAACAGCACTCCCAGGATGCAGTTTGTGTCAACACGGCCGCAGCCTCAGCAGCTGGGCATCCAGGGCCTGGGGCTGGACAGCGGGAGCTGGAGCTGGGCCCAGGCTCTGCCCCCGGAGGAGGTCTGCCACCAGGAGCCGGCGCTGCGCGCGGAAATGGCCGAGGGAATGCCGCCCATGCAGGTGGGTGCAGCGCCCGCGGGCGCCATGGCCGCACCGCTACCGTGGGGGCGGGGCGGGGCCGGGCCTCGAGGAGCCTCGCGGCTGCCGCGGTCCCGAGCGGCCGCCGGAGCTGGCCCGGCGCAGGCTCCGGGCGCCCAGGGCCTTCCGCGCTGCCACGGTGCAGCTGCCTGGGCCGATGCTGCCCGGGTCGGTGTTGCCCGGGCCCAGGGCCCACGGGTTGCAGGAAGCAGGGCCGTGCTGCCCCGGACCTGGCGCGGCCGTGCCGCTTCCCTGAGCGGGGACCGGGGTTCCTCTTGGCGTCCGATCCGCCTGGGTTTGCGGCAGGCCTTTTCCTGGCCCACAGAGGGAACAGTTCAACCATGTTTACACTGTAGTCAGCTTAATAAAAGGGTGTAAAGCTATTTTATTGCTGTCTTTCTCCAAGTATAAGGAGCAGCCCACTTTTTCTCTATACAAGGGGTGAGCCTGGGAAGGGTCTGGGAGGGGACTTTGTCGTCTTGGGTTAGCAAACTTGGTTGCATATTGGAATCGCCCGAGCAGCTTAAGACAACTGACTACGCCCAAACCGCATCCCTGAGCGTTGTCCTGGGGTCCTGGGGGTGAGAGAGAAGGCTGCAGCTGTTTCTTTACGTTCCGTAAGTGATCTCAGGGTGCCTAGGACTTAGCCGGCACGGCCTTGGGTATAAATCACAAGGGGAAGAGGGTTCAGAGTGGCTGCGGATCACTGTCTCAGAGGGAAGGCTTAGAGTTGCCCCAGGACTGGACTCCGCAGAAGGCTCCTGTGTTCCCATCTGATTCTCAGCCAGGAGTTAGAACTTGACAAGTCAGTCTGGAGTCTCTGTGTTGTTATTGAGCAGAAGGTTCAGCAGTAGACCTTCAAACCTGGTGAGATGCAACAGCCCCTGACTTCCTAAACTTCCACTGCCACTCTTTTCTCTGACAAGGCCCCAGTGGATGGCACTGATGGCAATCCAGCCACCAGGATCCGGCAGGGGCTGGTATTGCTAGGGCCCAGTTGTTCTCTCTCCCATGTCAGAGAGGAATTCTTAAACACTGTGGGGTGGTCCTCTGAGCTGTGGGGGCGGTCACAGCTTCTCTGAATTTGAGAAAATAGTTTGCATGATTGTCAAAGGCTCACCTCACAGCTGTAGGGTTCCACTTCTTCCAAGAGCAGAAGCAGGGAGAACAGAGAGAGAGAAAGGGACATTTCTGCCTGTCCTGTGTGGGAACAAGAGTCAGTTATCAGCCTGTGTTGTCATCCATCACACCCTGACCAGCGTCCGCGCTCCTTCCTCTGCCATAGGCTCAAATCCCAGCCTGGACCTCCTGAAAAATACAGGAGACGACTCTCTCAGGAAGCAGAGAGGAAGCGTAGAGCTTTCCCTTGTGGCCCTCATGGAGGTGAAGAATGCCCCTCTTCCTGTCTAATAAGTGATACTGCCTAGTAAATCTATTTACATTTTGCATAGTTATGAAAAGGTGGCTCTGTATGGAGCTCAACAACTTTTGGTCTGCGGCCAGCCTACGTCCTTGTTTCCGCTGGCTGGTTGGTAGGCCTAGCAGGACTAAGCAGAGGCTACATGTTTGCAAAGTGTTTGTGTTAACCTGTGGCACCTAGAACCGTGCTGGTTGGCAGTGCAGGGCGGTGCTGAAGAATGACCAGCTGCTTCTTTGTTCCCTAATTTCGTCATCTGTAAAGCAGAGATAATCATTCTTGCCCTAACCTGCAAAAGAGATTGCTCTGAAGATTAACTTCAGACAAGTTACATGGAAATTCCTACCTTGAAACAAAGAATGAGAGCCAAATGGGAAGTTTGTCATTCGGCGTTGTCCATGAAGAAAGCAGCTGTTCTAGGCAGAGAAAGGGTCTGTGACACAGTAGGCAGGAGGCCGTCACCTAGACTTGCCATTGGCCAAGACAGGTGAACTTGTAAGCAGTCTGGCTCTCATAAGAGGAAATGGAAGAGTGGTTAGTTGGATGGATGGGTGGTTGCTCTAGCTATCACTGATGACATTAATGAGCTCAGCCAGAGGTGGATGCTGGGTAGAAGAAAGATTCTGCATAGCACTTGGTTGGTTATCCCATTTTAGGCCACCTTCTCTCTCACACACGTTCTTACCCTGAGCTGTCACTTTCTACCCTTGTACACAGGCTCAAGAATGGGACATGGATGCCAGGCGACCAATGCCTTTCCAGTTCCCCCCCTTCCCAGACAGGGCCCCTGTCTTTCCTGACCGAATGATGCGCGAACCCCAGTTGCCCACAGCAGAGATCTCACTCTGGACCGTGGTGGCTGCCATTCAGGCCGTAGAGAGGAAGGTGGATGCCCAGGCTAGCCAGCTGCTGAACCTGGAGGGACGCACAGGAACAGCCGAGAAGAAGCTCGCTGATTGCGAGAAGACAGCCGTGGAGTTTGGTAACCACATGGAGAGCAAGTGGGCCGTGCTGGGAACCCTGCTGCAGGAGTATGGGCTGCTGCAGCGACGGCTGGAGAACCTGGAGAACCTGCTTCGCAACAGGAACTTCTGGGTCCTGCGACTGCCCCCTGGCAGCAAGGGGGAGGCCCCCAAGGTATGTTGTGAGACAGGGGCAGAGCTAGAGGTGAGGATCCACACAGGTGAACAAACCCTTGATCTCTTCTTGTCTTTTTTTTTTTTTTTTATTTTTTTTTTTTTTTTTGGTTTTTCGAGACAGGGTTTCTCTGTGGCTTTGGAGCCTGTCCTGGAACTAGTTCTTGTAGACCAGGCTGGTCTCGAACTCACAGAGATCTGCCTGCCTCTGCCTCCCGAGTGCTGGGATTAAAGGCGTGCGCCACCACCGCCCGGCCGATCTCATCTTGTCAAGCGGTGCAGATTTCACTGGTCCCATGCTGTCTCAATGGCTATGTGAAGCCTGTCCTATGCCCTTCACTTGGTCCTGAGTTGTGCCCCAGCAGAGCTGGCCCTATTCCCCACAACCCCATATGCTTATCTTAGAGGCTTTGATCTTGCTTCCTTGAGTTGTTCAGCTGTCTGTAGAATTGTGGGTCTTACTGCTTGGTTTTACTCATTTGACAATGTACACGTTTGTCTGGATGGGAGAAAGTCATGCTGCCTTGAGTCATTTTAGAGTTGTGATCACTGATTTCAGAAGGGCCCTTCTAGAATTTAGAATTCTATTCTATTCCCTTTTCCACCATCCTGGTCCATTAATACTGCATTCTCAAGTTGACGGCCCTGTTGTCTATTTCTCTGAGAGAATGGAGTCTTCCAAAGCTGGATATAGTGGCTCACACCAGGAATCTAAGCACTAGAAGAGATGAGGCAGTAGGATTCCATGTGTTCAGAGGCAGTTTGATCTAGATAGTGAGTTTCAGGCCAGTCCAAGACTATAGAGTGAGACCCTGTCTCAATAAAGCAAAAACAAGGCTGGAGAAATGGCTCAATGGTTAAGAGCACTGGCTGCTCTTCCAGAGGATTTGGATTCAATTCCCAGCACCCACATCAAGTGGCTCACAACTATCTATAACTCCAGTTCCTGGTGATCCAGTAGAGATCCAATAACCTTCGCAGTTACCAGCATTCATTTATGGAACACACACACACACACTGAAAAATAAATAAATAAAAATACAAAGCAAAACAGTGCTGGCAATGGCTTGGTAAAGGCACTTGTAGTCAAGCCTGATGATTTAAGTTTGATCCAGGGGACCTAGACCGTAGAAGGTGAGAATTGACTCCCACAAGTTGTCCTCTTATAGGCACGCGCATGCAAATAGATGTAGCAAACAAACAAAAGAGATGTTTCCATAAATAGAAGTAGAAAAGTTCACCCCTTGGTCTGCCGTCTTGGTGCATGTGGGTTCTGCCTCCACCTGTCTCCGTGGCCTATGTCCACCCCTGCTCTTTCCTGTACATCATCAGCTGTCTCCTCTCTCCTAGACCCTCCACACCACCGTGTGACCCCACACTTCCCTCTACCTCATTCTCACCATCAGTACAGATAAAATGCCTTGAAGAGCTGTCTATATTTGTTACATCCAATACCTCCCTACCTTTCTATTCCAGGCTCTTCAGATCCATACCAAAGTAGGTAGGATATTGAACCCCTGAGTGCCCATTGTGAGCCTCAACAATCAAACTCCTGACTGATCTTTTTTTTCTACTAATTCCCCAACTCTTGTTTTATTCTGAAGCTAATCATAGGCATCAGTAATTTTATTTATATCAGCCATCGTGATGGCATTTAATCCCAGCCCCTATGGGGCAGAGGCAAGCAAATCTCTGAGTTTGAGACCAGTCTATCTATGACAAGTTCCACATTACCCAAGCTCCATCTTTTCCACGATAATGTTCAGATTTTCAATTGATTCTTTTTCTCCATTTTCTTGTTTGAATCAAAATGTAAAGAGTCAGATGTGGTTGGGTGATAGTTTTCAGGACTTGGGGTCACTCTTTGTACTGTGGGTTCTGGGGTTGAACTTAGGCCATCAGGCTTGTGAGGCATACATTTTTTTTTCCTTTTCTTCCTTCCTTGTTTCTTTCTTTCCTCCTTTCTTCCTTCCTTCCTTTCTTTTTTTCTTTTGCTTTCTTTAAGACAGGGTTGCTCTTTGTAACAGCTCTGACTTTCCTGGAACTTGCTCTATAGACCAAGCTGGCCTTGAACTCACAGAGATCCACCTGCCTCTGCCTCTTGAGTTCTGGGATTAAAGGGATGTGCCACCACCTGGTGTGAGACATATTTTTCTGGCCTAGAACTTTTTGAAATCTGTAGGCTCACTTCCTTCATTTCTTAGCCTTCATTGTACTCTATGTAGTGGAAGAACTAGCTGTCTGGATCCTTTATTCTCATTGAACAGGTTCATCTATTCTCAGTATTCTGATAAACTGGTAACTCGATAACTCTCTCTGCAACTAACTCCAGTCAGACTTTTCATCCCATCTTCTCTCCTATTGGTCTTCCTAAGGTCTTTATTATGTCTGCCTATAAGACCATTAGTCTGGTCTCTGCTGTCATCCTCTTAATCCCGTCACCAGTAGCAGATGGCTACTCCTTCCTTAAAACACCTTTCACGTGCTTCTCGGATGCCTCTCTCTCTTCTCACTAGATGCTGCTCCTCAGTCTGCCTTGCTGGCTTTGCTTTCTCCTTTCACCTTCTGGATGTTTGTGGAGTGGTCCTGCCTCAGCCTTAGTATTTGTGCTCATTTTGCACCCCTCTGCTCGTAACGTCATCCAGACCCATAGTTTAAACTGCAGTTTATTTGCTTATGACTCCCATATGTACCCTTTCCCACCTACCCCACCCCTATTTTTTTTCTTGGAGGTCAGGTGCACATTTCTTACTGTTACCTTTGCATCCTGGATTTGATACGACCAGACTGAACTATGGGTCTTTTGCCTGAAGCCTGTTTTGTCCAAAGTCACCCTCATCTTTGACAGATCCATCCTTTCCGTCATTCAGATCGAAGTCTTGGGATCTTAGCTGCTGTCTTTCTCATGTTCCACCTCTGGTACACCCCCGTAGTCTGACCAGCCCCATCACCTGCTTCCAGCCAGTCTCATCTACCTTTTTATTATTTCAACCTCTTGACCTGCTCCTGTTCTCCATCCTTGTTTAGGTCCCATGCTATAATGTATACCTAAAAGAATAGCCCCAGTGATCCCATTCACATACCTCATTCATGGGCTGGAGACGTGGCTCATTTGGTAGAACGCTTGCCTAACATGCACGAACTGATCCCTAGCACCTCATAAACTTTGGCATGGTAGCACACGCCTGTAATCACAGTACTTGTGAAAGGGAGGTGGAAGCAGGAGGATCTGAATTTTAAGATCATCAAGGCTATATAGCAAATAAATATAAAATATAAATATAAATATAAAATATCGGGAACCCACTAAGGCCAGCTGGCCTGGGTCTGAAAAAGCATGGGATAAAACCGGACTTGCTGAACATAGCGGACAATGAGGACTACTGAGAACTCAAGAACAATAGCAATGGGTTTTTGATCCTACTGCACATACTGGCTTTGTGGGAGCCTAGGCAGTTTGGATGCTCACCTTACTAGACCTGGATGGAGGTGGGTGGTCCTTGGACTTCCCACAGGTCAGGGACCCTATCTTTAAAAAAAAAAAAGTATCATACTGTACCCATCTGTTGGCTTCTCATCTTTTTCTTCTTTTTAAAATGTAGTTCGCATGCAAGCTTTGGTTGTTTTTTTTTTTTAAAAGTGTATTTTATTTGGGTGTTTGAGGGGCATGTACCACAGCATGTCTGTGGAGATCAGAGGACAACCTGTTGGAGTGGATTCTGACCTTCTATGTGGGTCCCAGGGATGGAACATAGGTTGTCAGGCTTGGTAGCAGGTGTCTCTGCACATCGAGCCATCACATCAGCCCCTGGCTTCCCATCTCTTCTGAACAGACATGCAGCTTTGCCGCCTTCTTCAGGGGCATTCCTCCCGGAAGCACCTTCCCTGATTATCCGGCTGCTTCTCTACTCAGTCCCCCACTTCCATGGGGTTTGCTTAGCTGTTCTTTAGTCCATGTGCCCTCCCATGATCACCTTATTACTAAGGAATCAAGCCCCACACTGAGTGTGGTAGCACATGCCTGGAATACCAGCGTTTGGTAAGCAGGAAGATTTTGAGTTTGTAGCCAGCCTGGGCTACATAACAAGGCCCTGTCCGCAAGAAGAAATAAGCAACAGTACCAGGTGCTTCCTGAATCTTGAATATTTACTTTTTTTTTTCTTTTGGATAGCTTCCCCTAATCAGAATGTAAATTATTGGTTCATAGCTGTACCTTGTGTTTATAGTGGCAACCAGCGTAGAGATGGTATGTGAAACTCATTTACTTAGTCTTTCACTAAAGAACTCAGAACTCCTAGGAAGGGACCATGTCTTAGTAGGGACACCCAGTTTGTTGACTCTACCAGGAGAGCTGCCAGACATCCGTGTGTCTAGGCTGCAAGAAATTGAGCTGTAGTAGCCCTGAGTGGATCTTGCAGCAACTGTGATTTTGTATATGTTACTTGAACAGCATGATCAGCATCTAGTCATCTGCTTCCCTTTGCTTTTGTCTCTACTGTGTGCCTTAAGATGTGCAGTATCCTTACCTGCTGCCACTTGTTCTGTGGAGTGGTAGGAGCCTTTCATTGCCATGTACCATTGCATGATAGTGGAAATGATTTTTTTTTTTTTTTTTTTTCAGGCTTGGTTAGATGCATAGCAATAAAGTTTTTGCTAAAAACA
>NW_004949251.1:238736-251484 GCF_000317375.1 Microtus ochrogaster | reverse complement strand
TTTTTTTTTTTTTTTTTTTAGCAGGCTTGGGTTTGCATCTTGACTGTGCCACCTTCTGACTTTCCTATTATTGGCCAAGTATATTTTGTTGCCTCTGAACCTTTTCAGTTTCTCCTTAAAGAAGTGTCAGTAGTAATGCAAAGTCCTAGTTGGTCCCTTTGAACTTCATTGTTGTCATTTATAACATGAAGATAACATTGTAATTGCTTTTTGGAGTTACAAGAAGTCATTGATTTTTTTTTTTATGGGAAAACACTATGTAGTCATTGTTACTTACTTGTTGACAGGCAGCAAATGACCCCAAAATGGTAGCCTAAAAATGGATATCACCTGATAGTTTCTGTGAGTGAGGAACGGGGACAGCTTGGGTGGTTCTGCCCAGTCAGTCCTGTGAGGTTTCAGTGTGATTTTGACTGGTAGTGCTGTCATTTGAAGGTTGACTTCAACTCCCTTACCTGGTTGTTTGGCCCCTCCAAGACTCCTTGATCCTACTTACAACATAGACGCTACCTCCCTATACCCTAGAATGAGGGATACAAAGAGAGACTAGGATAGGAGTCTGTGCTATACAGTGTCACTTCATTTGCTATAAGGGAGTTACCAAGTTCTGCCTGCATTCAAGAGGTAGAGAATTAGGCCCGTCTAACCTGAAGGGACTGAAAAAATGTTTACTGGGCTAGGGAGACAGCTCAATCAGTAACATGCTTGCCATACAAGCACAAGGACCTGAGTTTGACTCCCAGAATCCATGAAAAATAGCCAGGCATGTTGGCGTGTGCTTGTAATTACACGCTGGGGAGGTGTCAACATAGATCCCTTGGGCTCGATGGCCAGCCAGTCTAGTTTCGTAGATGAGCTCTAAGCCATTGAAAGCCTGTCTCAAAGGAAGTGAATACCCAGGCATACACACATACCTGCGCACACAAACATGAACACATATGCACAAAAGGAATCACTACAAACTTAGAGTGTTCGTGAATGTTGTGTACTACAGTTAATGGCTCACTGTATGTCCTTGGGTGTCCAGGATGCATTTTTGTTATCTGTTAGGTCTAGGAAGGATATAATCTCTCCGATCCTTTAGCCCTATTGTGTCTACTGATGGATTCCTAGCTAATTCATGGGTAGGCTTTCCTGTCTGCAGCTCCTCTGCAGGCTCCTTTCTATCTCAGACTGTGGCTTAGATTTCTATATTATGTCACCATGAAGCCTTTAAAGAGTGATGCCTGTTTCCAACTGTATAGAAATTATTCTGAAGTTTTGATTCTCCAAGAAAATGGTAAAATAAAATGAAGAGGCTGCTATACTGCAGAAGATGGTGAACACACCTTGGATATATTTAGTGCTAGATGCTTACAGGTGCTTAGAAGGCTATGGAACTTGAAGGTGACAAAGAAAGCTTAAGCCTTCCTTAAAGAGGTAACAGTTGCAATAAAAACAATGACATTACCAAGAGAAAGGAGAAGAAACAGAAAAAGATAATAGCAGACCTTCATCTCTGGAGATGAAGAAGAAACAACAAAGAGGACATGAGCAGTCAGCTGAATAACAGGCAGCACAGTCACAGGAACCAAACAAGCTCTAGAAAGGGGGTCTTGTTGTAAGAGCCCACTTGTTTGTTTCCCTGCTGCCCGGACTCCCAAAATAATCACGCAGAACCTATATATATATATACTTTTATCTGCGTTTATTTCATGTTGAATTTATTCCCATGCCAGAAGTTTTTGTTTCTTCAGTTTCTTCTGGGATATCTTTTTCTTCTGTGCAACCTCCTCTTCTGGCTTTGGAACAATTTGTTCCTTTTCAGTGAGGATCATCTTGATGTGGCAGGGGTAGGAGCTCATGTATGGGTTAATCCGGCCGTGAGCTCTGTAAGTTTGTTGGCGCATCTTAGGTGCCTTGTTCACCTGGATGTGCTCAATGACCAGAGAGTCTACATCTAAATCCTTGAGTTCAGCATTGCTCTCTGCGTTTTTAAGCATGTGCAGCAAAAATTCCACACTCTTTTTTGGCCACTGACCCTGTGTCCAGCCCCACTGTTTGGCATGGGCACACCTACTGACTCCACCATTGTACCGTCGGAATGGCACACACTGCTTCTTCAAAGTGACATCTTTCAGATACTTGGTGGCTTTTCGGATATGCATACCCTTGATGGCCTGGGCCATTTCATGGGTGTTCTTAAAGTGAACCTGAAGGTTTGATCCTCTTGATTTGCATGATTTTTCGGGTTTTTTGGGTCAAGAGAGTAGCGAACCATCTTCACGGGTCACCTCTAGCCACTTACAGGAAGAGCGAAACTATATTATTTAAATCACTGCTTGGCCAATCACTTAAGCGTATTGCTATCTGGCTCTTACATCTAGAATTAATCCATTTCCATTATTTTATATTTTACCACAAGGCTCTTGGCCTATCGGCAAAGTTCCAGCTAGCAGCTCACGTGTTTCCCCTCTGACAGCTCCATTGTATCTCACTGACTCTGCCTTCTTTCTCCCAGCATTCAGTTTAGTTTTCCCTGCCTAGCTCTACTCTGCTAAGCCACTGGCTGAAATAGATTCTTTATTCATTAACCACTAAAAGCAACACATAAACAGGACTTCCAACACCAGAGTCTGTCTTATCAAAGGGAGATTTTAGCAGCAAGTCATTGGTGAATTTTCAGGATATGGTTTTGTTTTAGAGAATAGATGTCAGATTTTAGGAAGCTAAAATGTATATGGATTTTGAAAAAGGAAAAACAGACTTTAACTAGGATACGGGAGCCAGGCAGAGTGAACGGAGATAGCAGAGATCCGCCCGCCTCTGCCACCTGAGTGCTGGAATTAAAGGAGCCAGCAGAGTGAACGGAGATAGCAGAGATCCGCCTGCCTCTGCCACCTGAGTGCTGGAATTAGAGGTGGGCACCACGACTGCCCAGTTGGATATTTAGTGTGTGTGGGTGTGTGTACGTACACACACCATAACACAGGTGTAGAGGCAGGAGTAAGTTCTCTCCTTCCATCGTGTGTGTTTTGAGAATTGGACTCAGGTCACCATGCTTGGTGGTCAGTGTTCTCGCCCTAGTCTGAGAGAATGAAAGTTTCCTAGGTTGAGATGACACTCAGGAGAAAGAACCAATGAGAGAGAGAAGCTGGAGATGTGGACCCATCAGTATTATTTGGATTGACTTTTACAGATGGGAGGAGGTGGAGAAATACAGAATTGAATATGGCAGGTTTGACTTAGCAAGAAGAAAGGGGCAGAGAAGAGGCACCCTAACCAGCCTGGGGTCAGAGAGAGGTAGGAGAAAGTGCAGGGAAGCCAGATGGGGCTGGGGAGTGAGGTTTGTGGTAAACTTCTGGTGTTAATAAGAGCCCAACAGGGCTGGAGAGATGGCTCAAAGGTTAAGAGCACTGGCTGCTCTTCCAGAGGTCCTGAGTTCAATTCCCAGCAACCACATGGTGGCTCACAACCATCTGTACTGAGATCTGGTGCCCTCCTCTGGCGTGCGGGCATACATTGAGGCAGAATGTTGTATATATAATAAATAAATAAATCTTTAAAAAAAAAAAAGAGGCCCACAAAGGCTTCCAAGGCAGCCGAGGGGCAGCTGGTGTGAACTTGTGGCAGATGTTGATTGCAGAATTCTGTAGTTTCATCTAGCAATGGGGAAATAAAATGAAGAAAGGGGTTGCATGCTTTTCCAGATTGGGGATTTGCCCAAGTCTGGTAGGAGCTCTGGTTCTAATCCTAATGATGGACAGGGAGCTGTCGATGGGTAGGCACGTGGCCACTGCACAGTTGTGTATATCACACTTGCATAGGGTCCCTTTGCAGTTTTATGCGCCTGGCTTGTGGACTGTGACCTTGTACCAGTAGCTTTGCACCTGGCCCTGCCCACTCTATCATTCACACCAACGGCCCACACAGGCCAGCTTTGGCCCTGAACATGCAGGCAGGTGTGTAGACGAGGGGCCTGGATTGCAGGGTGAGCGTCAGATGCTGGTTCACTAGGGATGTGAGAGGGGCAGGAAGGAAGCCTGTGTGATCAGAGAGGGAAGTTCAGGAATTAGTTAATGGAAGTGAAACGACTTGGTTCAGAGTGAGGTGGTGCTGGAGAGGCTGAAATGGGTATGGATGAGGCTCCTGGTCAGAATGAAACAGCAGCTCTCTACAAAAGATGAGAATACCTTGACGGGCAGTGACTGGTGGCAGCCACAGCCATAGCAGAACTTCCTCATAGAGACAGCTCAGGATCCTGGTGCTGAGGCACATGCCTTGCATTGTCCATTTTTGTGACAAAATTTAACTTTTGGGGGCTGGAAAAATGGCTCAGTGGTTAAGATCACTGAGTGTTCCTATAAGGGACTCAGGTTTGATTCCCAGCACTCAAATTGAAGCTTACAACCACTGTAACTTCAGTTCCAGAGACTCTAGCCCCTCTTCTGGCCTCTGCGAGTATGATACACAGACATTTTCATGTAGACAAAACACTCATACACATAAAATAAAAATAAATCTTGAAAAAAAATTAACTGTGTACACACAGGTGACCTGACCTGAAATACAGGTTTTGTCGTGCAGTTTTACAGCTCTTGGCCTCCTGATTCCCATCTTCGGCATCTCTCATACCCCTGTACCCTGAACTCCTAAACAAGCACACTGACTGTGGCTTTGCCTTCAGTGTCTAGTTGTCTGAAATGGCAAAGGGCAGGACTAAGTGCTTAATAAAAAAGAAAAAAGAAAGCCAAGAAATGGCTCATCAGGAAAGGGCTCATGCTACTAAGTCTGACCGTCTGGATCCTGGTAGAATTTGAGAACCAGTTCCTGCAAGTTGTTCTCTGACCTCTGCATGTACCATTGCATAGATGTTTCTACACACATTTGTACAATACACAGGAAATAAATAAAATGTTTACAAAAAAGAAGGCCGGGAGGTGGTAGGGCATGCCTTTAATCCCAGCACTCGGGAGGGGGAGGCAGAAGCAGGTGGATCTCTGTGAGTTCAAGGCCAGTCTGGTCTACAAGAGCTAGTACCAGGACAGACTCCAAAGCTACAGAGAAATCCTGTTTCAAAAAACCAAAAAAAAAAAAAAAAAAACAAAAACAAAAAACAAACAACAAAAAAAAAAAAGAAGAAGAAGGAAAAGGGTAGCAATAACGCCATTGCTATTGGATAGCTAGGAAGGACAGCTACAGGGAATTCTGAACCTCTTGATGGACAGATGTGACCTGGGATATAGAAATTGGGGTGCTGGGAACAGAGGCCAAGCCTGAGATGGGCTGGCTCTGTGGTCCCAGGAGAGTGGGATGAGGGACAGCAGCAGGCTGCTGACTGAACCCCTTTGGCCTAGGTCCCAGTGACTTTCGTCGACATTGCTGTCTACTTCTCTGAGGATGAATGGAAGAACTTGGATGAATGGCAGAAGGAGCTCTACAGCAATCTGGTGAAGGAGAACTACAAAACCCTGATGTCCCTGGGTAAGGCTACCTTCCCTCCACTGGCGAGCGCTCTCTGCTGAGGGCTCCAGGATGCAAAGGAACATAATGGAAAGGAACGCGGAACTTTTTATGATAGGTGGCAGCTGAGCCTGTCACCGTGGTAGTGTATATGACACTACTGTTAATCTAAAATACCATAAAATATCAAGTTTCTATCCCCTTGTATTGCCTCATAACAGCCTGGGGTCAGCTGTGGGTAGTGTGATCTTGACTTTTGGAAACCAGTTCTTTCTGCCTTGGAGGCCGGGGATCCTGTTGGCTTGTTTCACGTTTGTTTCCTTCCTTACATAATGACGACCATTCTGAGTAACACTGGCAACAGAAAGCCCTGCTCCACCACCTCAGTCTGCATTCACTAGTCAGCTCCTACAACCCTTCTTTCCCTTTCTCTCTATCTCACAGACACAGATGGCCCAGTGTCCAAGCCAGATGCTCCAGTCCAGGCAGAACCTAGGGAAGAGCCTTGTGTATGGGAGCAGCATCACCCTGAAGAGAGAGAAATCCCAGCGGCTGCAGACACAGGTAATGGCTGTTGAGCTAGGGATGGGAACAGGGAGGCACAGAAGAGGAGAGCTTGGGCACCCTGCACTCACACATGGAGTCCAAACTGTGTGTCTCAGGAGAGACTAGCTCTTAATGCTCCCAGGAGCCACTTCTGCCACAAGACATGCCCTCAGGGCCTAAAACCACCGTACTTATGGGCTGAACTTTGATGGCTCTGAACCTATAGGTGAGCTAGGGGAAGAGACAAGGTGTGGTACACACCCTTAATCCTCACACTCGGCATTAGAGACAAGGTGATTTCTGTGGGTATAAGGCCAGCCTGGTCTATGTAGAGAATTCCAGACCATCAAGGGTCACATAGTGGGACTCTATCTCAAAAAATAAAAGCCAAGTAATGTAGTAAGGAGCAGCAGTGGGCTGTATCCCGCCACCCGGCTAGCTTTACACCGGAAATAACAACACACAAACTGTATTCTTTTAAACACTGCCTAGCCCATTAGTTCTAGCCTCTTATTGGCTAATTCTCACATATTGATCTGACCCATTTCTAATATTCTGTGTAGCACCACGAGCTGGCTTACCAGGAAAGATCTTAACCTGCATCTGTCTGGAGTGCGAAAATCATGGTGACTGCCTGACTCGGCTTTTTTCTCCCAGCATTCTGTTCTGTCTACTCTGCCTACCTAATTTTCTGTCCTATCAGGGCCAAGGCAGTTTCTTTAGTAACCAATGAAATCAACACAAAACAGAAGACTCTCCCCTATCATTTCCCCTTTTTCTGTTTAAACAAAAAAGAAAGGCTTTCACTTTAACATAGTAAGATTACATATAACAAAACAGTTATAAAGCAAGAATTACAGTTACAATATTTATATCTATTTTATCTTTTATCATAACTAAGGAAAACTATAACTAACCATTCTTCAACTCCATCAAAGACTCCAGAAGTATATAATATTAACTAAGCAAACAAGAAATAAGCAACTTTTAAAACTCTAGAAATGACAGAGACATCTCGCTGCCTGTACAGTCACCCAAAGTTCCTCTGTACCGTTGGGGCATCCATCTTTGGCCTACAGGCCCGTAGTATCCAGCAGACATTTCCATGAAGCAGGAAATTCCAAAGACAATTTAGTCAATATCTGCTGTGTCCTGCAGAATGTCTCGCAGACTCTTTCATGAATCAGGAACCCCGAAAAGACCATCTTACCTTTAGGCAAGTTCAGCAGTCCTCTCTCTGCAGGGTCTCTGTGTCCAGTTTATGCAACAGTCCAGGCAAGAGCAGTTTCTTGCCCAAATGGCTAACCAACTCCATAAGGAGCCTCTTCGATGCCCATCTTCCTCTTGAAGTAGATTGGTACTGCCAGGAGCAGACATGTCTCATTGTCATGAAAAGTCCTAAGTTATTAAAACATTTAAAATGTCATATTCTGTAGTCTTTGAAAGATATGAAGAATGCCTATCTAACTGAAATATATCTCTATGTATCTAGAAAATCTAGCTAACATGACTATAAGCTTTACTATTATTGATGATTATTCATTAACAACCTATATTTCTTAATTATACATTACATTTTTTAATGAACTATACAATCACAATACCTTAATCAAGATCAGAAATATGTATACATATAACAAAATTGACCTTAAAATCCATACCAATGCAAATTATTCATATCTATATCATATTCCCCTTTAAATGTAAAAGAACATTTATAAGCAATATTTGGGAACATGTGCGCAGTTTTTTCTCTCCAAACTGCTTCCTGCTGAATGGGGGCGCTGCTAATCAGATCGTTTAGGGTGTAACCTGTGTGCCAGGTTTATCTCAGTTGGCAGTTGAGCGAAGTAATTTTTTGAGGGTCTTCACAGCAACCTTTCAGGAGGCCGTGGTCTATCATACCATATTGGGATAGATGCAATCCACAGGATCTGGTCCTCTGTGAAAACAAAAGAAGACCCTTTCCAAAGCATCATATCCTTAGACCCAAATTTTGAAGTCATACCCTCATGATATCTATTCTGGTTCCACTTGGCAGCCCATATAATGAAATGTCCCTCTGTACTTAGCTCCTTCACAGTCAAAAATTTTAAAGAAAACACAATATACATAATCCAGACTCTCTGTGAATTTTCCATTTTTACGTGGCTTATTTTTCTTTATTTCTTTTAATCTATAACTTTCTGTACTCTGTCTCTTTAAAGAATTTAATATTATTCTATTTTTTTTTCTTCTCTCTTCCAAGCCTATGTCTGAATCTGTCCTATCGTGAATCTGTAATTTTTTTTACTATCCAGGAGCAGTTCTTAAAATGCTAAGCACTTCTTAAAAACTTAAGTTGCACCATGTAGGGGTAATACAGTACTGCCTGTTTACTGCCAGTCTAAACTTTAACTGTGCTGTTGTTATGGTAATTACAATTGTTCCTGCCTGAGGTCAACACAGTTCAGCATGGAGCAGCCACTCCTGCCTCAGATCCATTTGGTGCCCCTGAGCTGCGCACAGTTTCAGGCACACAGCAAGTTCACATTGGAGCTGCACTCAGCAGTTTAACTCTGAGACTGAGCGTGCAGCACAGAAACTCTTTTCATCCAAGTTACAGCCAAATCTGACACGCAGAGCACTGCGCAGTCTGAAACCACGTCTCTATATGGCAGCAGGAATTCGCCATGCTCTTCCGCCTGCCTAAGCCTGATTCTGCTGTCTGCCCAGGTGCAGGCGGGGAGCGCTGAGCCATCTGCATTCGGATCCCAAGCAGGAACATAAACATTCAGTCCAATAAAAGCCATTGAATGCTTTAAAGCCAGAGTTTGCACTGGCGGCACAGCCCCAGGAAGCCACACTATAAAACAACGCAGCTTTTTTTCTGCTGCTGTTGCTGAATCAGGAAATCTCTCTACAGCACGCCACCAACAAACAGCAAAAATCTGCGTTAAACTTTGTTTTTTCTCTGTTTAAAATTAAGCTTTCTCAGGTTTTACATGGAGTTTGTTACCATGTTGGGCACCACTCTGTTGCGAGGAGCAGAGCGGTGGGCTGCGTTCCTGCCGCCCTGGCTCACGGCCGCCTGGCTAGCTTATGCCCCGAAATAATTACACGGAAACTGAATCCTTTTTAACACTGCTTGGCCCATTAGTTTTAACCTCTTATTGGCTAGCTCTTACATATTGATCTAACCCATTTCTAATATTCTGTGTAGTACCATGAGCTGGCTTACCAGGAAAGATCTTAACCTGCATCTGTCTGGAGTGGGAGAATCATGGCAACTCACTGACTCAGCTTTTTTCTCCCAGCATTCTGTTCTGTCTACTCCACCTACCTAATTTTCTGTCCTATCAGGGCCAAGGCAGTTTCTTTATTAACCAATGAAATCAACACAAAACAGAAGACTCTCCCCCATCAAAGTAAGGAAGGGCTTGAGCTGAGACACCTTGATGGTCACAAAGTGGGATTCTGTGAAGGACATAGGCTGTTGACTTTTATGCTGAAGGATACTGTTTTATTCGCCCAGCATCAGGATTTGGTTGTTCTTATGCTCAGCCTGATTACTTCATAGAGCAATTTGTTTGTATCTGGACACTATAGTAAAAAACAGACAAACAAACAACAAGGAACAACAACAACAAAAAAAAAAACCCAAACCAGGGGCAAGTGACTCTGCACAAACATGTTCCGAGTTCTGCTTAGCCCCTACAGTTATAAGATAACGCCCACCATCTTCAATGCCTGTCTGTGGCTCCTCAGACTTTTTGCTGCTGTTGGCCTAGTCTTATTTTTTGGGACATGGTCTTACTCTGAGCCCAACCTGGATTAGAACTCATTATGTAGCTCAAACTGTCCTCCAACTCATGGTGATTCTCCTGCCTCAGCCTCTTGACTGATGGGATTGCAGCTATGAGCCATCATATCCTTTTTCTTATCCCTTTTTCTTGAATATTCTCACTTCTCTGCTCCTGGAACTTTCTGCTCCTCAGGGTCCCACATATCTCCAGTAAGGATCCAAGATGCTTGTGCTGTCCCCTGGAGGGCTGACAACCATGATTCTGACCACAGAACACCCTGGTGACCAATAAACTGAAAAAGATTCTAAGAAGTATGGTCCTCTCTCCCCAGGAACAGAGCCCCTGGTGCCTGCACAGGACATGTCCTCCCAGGTGAAGCGAGAGGAAGCCCTGTGTGTTCGGGGCCAGAGGGGTCTGGAAGAAAGAGCCATCCCAACAGAATCCATCACTGGTAAGTGAGCCAAGTAGCCGCTTGGCCCAGGAGGGGACTGTAGCCCCCAGAGGGCTCAACTAGCAAAGGAAGAGCTGTGAACGCAGAACTGGACTGAGAAAGCATCTACAGAGGCATAAACATAGTGCTCAGCATTGAGGGTTTATAACTACATTCAGCTTTGCCTGTTCTGGTTTTTTTTTTCTCTCTGTCCTTTGTCTAGTAAGTTTTGGATCGTCCCTCTGTTCCTTATAAAAACAGCTTAGTACAAGCATTTTATTGGGCTCTCTGGGTGGCAGAATATCAAAGCCAGTAAGACCTGTTCCTGGACCACAGAGCTACATTACACAAATATTTATGGGCTGCCACTTCCACGCCAGGTACCCCGTTGCTGCATGCCCATGGGGAGCTGCTCCTCCATGGTGTTTTAGCTGAGCTGTACTTAGATGAGAATCTGTTATGGCAGGTGTGTGCATGAGGCCCAGTTCTCCAGACAGATGGAACCAATGGTTTGTGTGTGTGCAATGTGAGCATGTACATGGATACATTTAGAGGGATTTGTTTTAACAAACTGGCTATTGTGATTATAGTGTCTGACAGATCCAAAATTTGCTAGCAAGAAGGCCAGCAGGATGGGACCCGGGAAAGACTGTCTGCTGACAGAATCCCTTCTTCCTTGGGTTGGTCATCTTTTTCAGTTAAGACCTTCCCCAGGTTGTATGAGGCCCATCCCCATTATAGTGGATCATCTGCTTTATTCAGTCTACCGGCTTCAGTGTTAATCTCACCTAAAAATTCCTTCATAATAACATCCAGAATGATGTTTGACCGATACCTGAGTGGTATTGCCATGTGGACACTGAAGGTAGCTGCCATTTGCTCCAACCTCATCCCTCCTCCAGGAAAGCCTGAGACGCAGGCAAGTGATGGCGGCCAAAGGGTAGCAGCTGTGCCTCCACTGGTTGTCAGATGAATTCCTTAAAGCATCAAGTCTCTAGAAACCATTAAGAGATAAGAAGGTGGGGCTGGAGAAATGGCTCAGTGGTTTAGAGCACTGCCTGCTCTTCCAAAGGTCCTGAGTTCAATTCCTGGCAACCACATGGTGGCTCACAACCATCTGTAATGAGATCTGATGCCCTCTTCTGGCCTGCAGGCATACATGCAGACAGAATATTGTATACATAATAAATAAATAAACAAATATTTAAAAAAAAGAAAAAAGAGATAAGAAGGTGATAAATAAAGGATAAATTGGGTTTGATTACAAAAAAAGAGAAAAAATTTTGATAGACTCATATAGCTAGCCTCGAACTTTCTATGTAATCAGGGGTGACCTGAACTTCTGATCCTCCTGCCTCCCCTTCCCGAGTGTGGGGATTACTGGTGTTGTATACTGGTTTAGTAGCCTATGAATAAAAGGATGTTTTGTCTTAGCAAAGTTCCGTTCAGATACTGAGAAGAGGCCTCCTTGGGAGGGCTGTTTTCCTGGGACATGCCTTCATGAGGTCCCTTCTTCTGTGGAGGCCATAGCTCCAGAGCAGAGACCTCATCCTGGCTAGTTAAGTGTCTGGGGACATTCTGTATCCTACTCACTGCCCTGTGACATCCCCTGGACTTCAGCCACAGCTCCATTCATTATGGCCAGAGTGGCTGGAACCTTTAATTAAGTGGGATAATTTATTTATTCTTATCCTTAACTTTTAAGGAGAACAAACAATTGCATGAAATCCTACTCACTGAAAACACAGACTGGTGAGAATTCCCCTTCTCTAACGCCTTGTCGCCTGTGTTCTTCCGAGTAGACTCCCCCATCTCTGCCCAGGACCTCTTGTCCCGGATTAAGCAAGAGGAACCGCAGTGTGTGTGGGACCAGCAAGATTTGGCAGAGAGAGATATTCCCACAGATCCCAATTCAGGTGAGAAAGATGTCACAGTGAATTATTAAATTTAATATTCATTGTGTCAATGGAATTGATACAAAAATTACTTTGGCATTGCTTTTTGAAGATTCAAAACCAAAAGGCTTCTAAAAGCCATGTGTATTTGTGTGTGTCAAAGAGCAAGTAATTTATATTTTCTGAAATTTCTTTTTCTTTTTTTTTTTAGGACGTATTTTATTTTTAATTATTTGTATGTGGGTGCCTACAGAGGCCAGATTCCCTGGGGCTCAAGTATAGAAGGTTGTGAGCTGCTGATGTAGGTGGAATGAACTTGGGTCCTCAGCAAGAGCAGCGAGTGCTGTCAATCTCAGGGCCATCTCTCCAGTCCCTTTCTGGAATTTCATTTGTATGAAAACTCTGGGGGTGTTCCAGCTGTTTAGGGAAAGTCACCCCCTGGGCTGGGCATGGGTTTATATATGAATTTGTAGAGCTGGGAGGTCTCATCCTACCCTACATATCTGGAGAGAGGATGAGAAATTTAGCCTAGGAGAGTCCTCAGGTTTTTCCATGGGCTTGTCAGTGGCCCTGACTGCTGCCTTTGCACTGTTAGCCAGACCAGCCAGCTGTGGTGCTGTCAGTGGCCCTGACTGCTGCCTTTGCACTGT
>NW_004949251.1:198021-238636 GCF_000317375.1 Microtus ochrogaster | reverse complement strand
TTGCACTGTTAGTCAGACCAGCCAGCTGTGGTGCTGTCAGTGGCCCTGACTGCTGCCTTTGCACTGTCAGTCAGACCAGCCAGCTGTGGTGCTGTGGGCCTTCGAAGCTGACCTTTTCTCCAGCATAGCCTGGCCCCGTGGTCTCTCTGACCAGTGGATACTAAATGAAGTCTTAAGGTTGCCTTTTTTTCTGACAACAGAATCTCTCATCTCAGCACATGACATTTTGTCCTGGATCAAGCAGGAAGAGCAGCCGTACCCATGGGGCCCGCGTGACTCAATGGAAGGGGAGCTTGGACTAGACTCTGGCCCAAGTGAGTAATGTGTGCCTCTTCTAGATATCTTGGGTATTAGGTCCAGAGTAGTTGAAGCCTGCAGTAGAGTTGCTTGCCTCAGCCTATTCCCTTCTAGGGTGATTTTGCTGGTGGCAGCCTTTTAAAGTCTGGAGGAATTATCCCTGGATGAGAGAGGGGAGTCCCTGTTTGAAGTGGAATTATGTGGAGGAGAACCAGAAGATTGACCACTCGCGTTGGAAGAAATGATAATATCAGCCACTTCAATAGCCCCTAGCCACCATTTCTAGATTTGGCATTTTTAATTTACTTTAATTTTATGTTTTAGGGTGTTTTGGGCAAAAATTATTCATATAGCCCAGGTTGGTCTTGAATTCTTTATGTAGCCAAGAGTGGCCTTGGACGCCTGTTTCCACCTCTGAGTGCTGGGATTGTAGGCCTATGACCACAGACCCGGTTTTATGTCGTTCTGAAAATCAAACCCAATGCTTTAAACATATTAGGGTAGGCACTCTAGCAACAGAGGCACATTCCTGGCCCTCTAGGTCTAGCTTTGAAGGCATAGGACCTAGCTCACCAGGCATTGCCAGGAAGTTTGCTCAGCCTTTGTCCATGGTCCTACACTCCTGTTTCTCCAGGTGGCTAGGAGCACATGGGTCCAGAGGAGCCTTTCCTTGGGTTTGTGCAGGTGTAGCAACAGATCTGGGAAAGCCCCCAGAGAACTTTACAAAGGCTAGGCTTTACAAAGGCCTATTTCCTACTTTAGTTTGAATATGATAATTCATAGGGCATTTTGGGTCATGGTATTTTATTTGGGGATGTCTTTGAGCCCTAGAATTTGGGAGGCAATGCGCAGAATTACAGCAGTATGAGGATCTAGAAATGTTTCCGCTATCAGTTACTATAGCCTTTTTGCAAGACCTCTCTTTTTTCTGCTGAAGAGAATCTGCCTCCTGCTTATTAAGACAAGAATTTGAAACCAGCTTTCCATCTGTGGTTCTGTGAGGTTTTAGATGATTCTAGGACAACAGACACATAATAATCATTAAAACAAAACAAAAACAAAAGCTTAGATCTTCCAAATCTTTTGGACTGGAGAGGCAGCTCAGTAGTTAAGAGAACATACCACTCTTTGTTTGGTTGCCAGCACCCTCCCTCAGCAGGTGGCTCCCAATCCCTTGCAACTCCACTTCCAGAGGATCTGTGACCCCTAGCCTCTGTGAGCACTGCACTCATGTACATAGCCCCACACCGACAAATATAATTAAAATAAGATCTTTAAAACCTTTAGATTTATTTATTTTAGTTTATGTGTATAGGATTGTTCACATGTATGTCTATGAACCATTTAAATGTGGAGGTCAGAAGAGGTCATTGGATCCCCTAGAACTGGAGTTATAGACAGTGGTGAGCCACCATGTGGGTGCTTGGAATTGAACCTGGGTCCTCTGCAAGAACAAGTGTTCTTAACCACTGGGGCATCTCTTCAGCCCCATAGATGACAGTCCTTTTTTTTTTTTTTTTTTTTTAAATGGTAGCCTTAGTACAGTGATTTCTAGGAAGAACTAGATAGATGTTTGAAAGATGTGGTATTATGCATAAGAACCTTCTGGAAAGGGATTGCCGGGAAAGAGGGTGATAGGGGCAGAGGATGTATTGCAGAAATGTGTACTGGCTGACCAGCCTCCTTCCCAAGCCCTCGGCCGTGCACAAGTGGGAGGGGTACACAGGTGTCCTTGCTGGACTCAAGGCCATTCAGCCCAACTGGACATGGTATTTTAGTGAAAGAGGCTCCTTATTTTATATACTGATAAATGTGAATTGAGACTGTAGGGGAAGATTGGAAATCCAGTTCACTAAAAACTGCTGTGCGTGAGACTCTGTTAGGCAGGTCAGGATAGGATTTTAGAGTCCATTGGCTACATGATGACTTTCAGAGGAGGCTGAGCTAGGTACCCTCTACCCAGATTCCCAGTGTTTTGAAGGCACTTTCTTGAAATTTCCATGTTAACTACTGCCTTGGATCAAAACAATGAGTCCCACCTTTTCTAGTTTCTGTTTATTTAACAGTAATTTACTGGTGCCTATTCAGGGCTATGCAGTGTTGAAAATACACAGGACAGGCAGGGTCGGAAGACCTTTTCCTTTGTAGGAAGGGAAGGACAATAAACAAGCCAAAAAGCAATTACATTAAGCAAAGGTAGAGGGTGGCCAGTGCTCCGAGGGTCCAGATCGGGGAAAACAGGAAGATGGGAGCAAGCAATAGGGCTAAGGGCAAGAGAACCAGGAAAAGCCTCCTGGGAAAGGGATAGCTGGATATGCTCTAGACCCCCCCCCCAAAAAAAAAGAGGAGACACGGATCTGTCTGGAATAACAGACTAGAGGGAAGTGCAAGAACAAAGCCAAGGGGCCTTTAGGTGCTAGGGCTGGGGGAGTAGTGTGTGTGTGTGTGTGTGTGCCTGTGCACATGTGTGTGCATACCCAACAGGTCAGAAGAGGGCATCATGTTCCTTGGAACTGGAGTTACAGATGTTGTAAGCTGCCTTCTGGGTGCTGAAAACCTAACACTGGTCCCCTGGAAGGGCAGCAAGTACTCTTAACCACTGAGTCATCCATCCAGCTCCAATACCTAGACTCTTTACTCCTTTAGAGTCTGATTTCAACTACCTTGAGGGATAAAGAAGTTTATTCTTCTATGTAACTACAGCAGGCAGTTTAAGGTCAGGCTTACTTGATTTGAGAACCCAGCTATGTTTTGAGGAACTAGTTCTTTCTACCTCTTTCAGTGGCTACCTTGGTGTGGCACCAACCTTGGGCTGATGTCAACATCACATCAGCTCTCCCAGGCATCACCTACAGACTTGGTGGGCAGAGGAAAGTCCATTTTTTTCCCTATAAACTCTAAGGCAATGTTTCAAAACTTGTGGGTCACCACACCTTTTAGGGAGTGGAATGATCCTTTCACAGGGGTCACCTAAGACTATTAGAAAACACAGATATTTATATTATGATTTATAACAGTAGCAAAATTATAGTAATGAGGTAGCAATGAAAATAATTTTATGGTTGGGGGTCACCACAACTTAAGAAATTGTATTAAAGGGTCACAGCATTGGGAAGGTTGAGAAAAAACGCTCTAAGGACTAAGGAACTTTCCAGAAGTCTCCCAGAGCAGAGTTCTCACACCTGATTACCAGATCTCATCTCTTGCTTGTATCTGAACCAGAGCCCAGCAGTAACTAGAAACTGAAAGCTCTTATGCCATGCACAAGGAGACTCAGCTGGAGGAGGATGGGGCCTGGGATATGACAATGGCAGAGTGGAAAGCAGGAGTTACTGAGGACAAGAGCCAGGGCACCAGGTCGGAGGAGGGGGGCCCTCAGGACAGGGGGACAGTTTCCTGCAGCAACATGCATGTGCTTGAGACAAGCAGAAGGGTTGGGGTTCTCTAGGCAACTGAACTGTGGAGGAATCAGAAGCCACCAGAGTGTTTGCCATCCAGTGATTGTATTGCTAGACCTTGAGTGCTGAATTGGCCAGGCAAAAATAAACGAAGGCTGGGCTGCAGAGCATGCTGGAGAGGGAGACAGTGGACGCCGGTCATGCTGAGATTCAAGGATTGTCAGAGTAAGGTAGTACAGGTGGGTTCCCCGGGAAGCATCTCTGGGAATGAATGAACATGTGAAAGCAGTGAAGTCACAGGCTTTGGTGGAGCAGCAGCAAAAACCCATGTGTAGCTGCTACAGGGGCCAGAGCCAATCTCACAAAATGCTTTGGAGCCAGGATAATGCATTTGAGCATCCAGAGTACAGGTGAGAATGAATTTGGCTTTGTTCCTGGCCACTCCTCTAGAAATACTGGTCAAGGTTGACTAGGCCAGAGGGAGGGCAGCCGGGTCTGTGTAAGGTGATATTTAAGAACTGGCTTCAGGTCCCAACGAGTCTCAAGGATAGGGTAGAAACGTGGCTGTTGTGACTTGAGAAGTGGCCTCCATTTAGTTCTACTCCCACAGGCTGCCTCTGAATGGGGGTCAGGCTCCTCAGCTCCTCTTCGGGGGGGAGGACATAACATTATGATGGAGGAGGAGGCATAAGAAGACTCCTAAATATAGGGAATTGAGGTCATGGTTCTGACACAGAGAGTCTGGACTCTGCCCACTGCTCCCCTGCCACACACATGCACAAGCTCACACATACACACTGGTTCCCAGACAGTGGTGAGCTCAGGGTGCAAAGGAAAGGCACTATTGCCTGGGCAGAAGCAGTTTCCTGGAGACATGTTGTGAAATGCCATCACAGTTTTGCTAGAGGCCAGGTTATCTTAGGTCCTGATAGGACTCACACCATCCTGGTCACTCAACTTCTTTTCAGGCCCTAACTGCACATCTTTCTGTGATGTGCAGTTAGGGCCTGAGCTCACTGTGTTCCATTTTGGTAAGACTCTAGATGGGTTTTCACCTAGGGAAAATTCTCTTCTTCACCTTCAGACAATCTCCAAAGATAAATAACATTGTCCTGGAACTTGCTCTGTAGACCAGGTTGGCCTCGAACTCAGAGATCCGCAGAGTGCTGGGATTAAAGGCATGTGTCACTATACCCAGTTTAGTCTATATTTACAAAATTGTAAATGTGTGTGTTTGTGTGTGTGCCTACAAGCATGTCTATGCTCCCTGGGTGTGCCTGGTGCCCATGGAGGCCAGAAGAGGGCATCAGATCCCCTAGAACTAGAGTTAGACAGTTGAACTGCAGTTGTGGATGCTGGGAATCCAACCCAGATCTCGAGGAAGAGCTGGTGCTCTAGACCCCTGAACAGACTACCTTTGAAGTAAGTTGACTTCTGGGTAGCAGAAGAGATCTAGAGGGCTTTCCTATCCCTAATTCCAAAGCGCAAGGGCTTTGGTGAGCATTTGATATCATTTTATTAGAGAAACTGAGGCCCAGAGGATTAAGTCCCACTCTGGGACACTGGGATCCTGAAGAAGAGCACTATCAGCGTGTCACTTCTGTTTCTCTCCCCACTTCTAGGTGACAGTCTGCTGCTGGTGAAGAACCCACCCCCCGCTTCTGCTTCTGCGCAGCCTCAATCCCAACCTCACCAGCAGAGCTTGCCCGCCTTGGCGGTGCCAGAGAACCCTGGCGGCCCCGGGAACCGCAACCTACTGGAGGACGGCTTCCCCGCGCTCCCGGGGGAGCGCAGTACCGGAGGCGAGACTCAGCCGGGTGGGGAAGGCAGCTCGGGAGGTGGCGGCGGCAGTGGCGGTGGTGGTGGCGGCAGCACTGGTGCGGGTAGTGGCAGCGGTACCGATGCAGGCGCGGGTGCGGGCAGTGGTTGCGGCAGCTGCTGCCCGGGCGGCCTGCGGCGAAGCCTCCTGGCTCATGGCGCGCGCAGCAAGCCCTACTCTTGCCTGGAGTGTGGCAAGACCTTCGGCGTGCGCAAGAGCCTCATCATCCACCACCGCAGCCACACCAAGGAACGGCCCTACGAGTGCGCCGAGTGCGAGAAAAGCTTCAACTGTCACTCCGGTCTCATCCGCCACCAGATGACGCACCGTGGAGAGCGGCCTTACAAATGCTCCGAATGCGAGAAAACCTACAGCCGCAAGGAGCACCTGCAGAACCACCAGCGGCTGCACACCGGCGAGAGGCCCTTCCAGTGCGCGCTTTGTGGCAAGAGCTTCATCCGCAAGCAGAACCTGCTAAAGCACCAGCGCATCCACACGGGCGAGCGGCCCTACACGTGTGGCGAGTGCGGCAAGAGCTTCCGCTACAAGGAGTCACTCAAGGACCACCTGCGCGTGCACAACGGCCCGGGCCTGGGGGCCCCACGGCCGCTCCAGGTGCCGCCAGAACGAGACTAGGGTTGGGCTGGGGGGCGGGGAGGACCAGACTGGAGTTGGGACAGGCCAGGGTTCCTGAGGACCAAACCTCCTGCCCCACCTCCCCGCCCTCTCCCCACCTCCTGCTGGAAATCGGCACAGGAATTGCACTCCAGACAGGGTATTCCAAGGGGTGGACCGGGGTACCCCAGTACTGTCCAACTCTCGTGGACAGTTCAGTTCATCTCATAGGGTGGACCCAGTGGCCAGGGAAGGTTCCAAAGGGACAGCAAGGCAGCAGAAATCGTTTGGACATGTCTCGGACTTCCTAGTCTGCCCACTGGCCACCGGGCCACAGATCTGATCAGGGAAAGTGACCAGGGAGTCTCAAAACCCTTCTGAAATAAGGAAATACTATTTATCCTAAGGTGAGGAGACGCCCTGAAGAAGAAAGCAAAGACGTATTGGAAACTGAGGGATGCGCTAAGGGTAACATTCTCATGACAACACTGCCTCGCGCTCTGACAGCGCTTTATACTTTTTTAAGAAGTGTTTTCTATCCGTTAACTATTTACACCCTTAGCTTATCCCTTCGAGATGGGTGGGGTGGGGTTTTCCTGATGTGGTAACTGAGGAAAGTGAGACACCGGTGAGATAGCTGTTTAGCAAGACCGCATGAGAACATGGCGGCCAAGCCGCACCCGGGCTCCAGCCCAGTGCAGTGTCCCCACCGCACACACTGCCTACCTCTGTCGGTCTCAGACCGCTCTCACCTGGCCTTCCTGGTCTCTCTCCTCTCTCCCTTCCCTCCCCAGATTCTCCAAATCCCCTCAGAAGCAACAGGGGCCAACTCCTGGGGTTACTGGGAATGGGGAACCTATTGGCTGTAAAATGGCTAGGCTTGTTCTCGGTTAGGCTCTTGGCTTGAACGTGGGCCCTAGCATCCTGGTCCCCCAGCCCGTCTTTCCCAGCTCTGATCATTCAGTCAGGTGCAGCAGCAGCTTTTCACTGCACAGTTAAGGCCAGACCCTCCAGAGGCAGCTGGTGCCCTGGGTCAGACCTCACCCTGATGGTTTACTCCAGTTTCCCAGGGCACAGGGTGAGGAAAGACCAGCTGCCAGAGTAGCCACCAAGGAATGAGACTGCCCAGGAGGGCTGGGCAAGTGGGTGCTAGAGCCTCAGCTCTCTCCTGCCCTGGGCATCCCAGTTGGTGCTATCTGTTAACTGATTGTGCTCATGGACATGGACACAGACCTACTATGCTCTGACCCTGCCGGCGCCTTGGGAAGCGCCAAAGGACTCCCTTTCATGTTGGTGCATTGCTCTGCGGCTCCCAGCACCGCAGCCTGGTGGGCCAGTCTCCATTTCAGCATCTTGCATGGCCAGGCACTGGGGTGGGGTGGCATGCCCCAGGACCCTTGTTTGTGTCTAAAATGGCTTTCCCGCTCCTCTTGTGGATCCTGTTTCTTTCCCAGCCAGGGAGCGTGGTGGGTGGCCGGCATTTCATGGCACCACCTTTGTGAGCGCTCTGCTTCTGTCCTGCTCATCTGCGCTGCTCTGCTTTTCTCAGACCCCTTTTTGCCGTGCAAAGGGAATTCTTGAAATTAAATAAAAGGTATCCAGATTGCAGACTGCATGTTCCCAAAGCTGGAGTGTTCTCCAGCATGGCATCCTCCAGCAGACCTCAATGAACTGCAACCCAATAAGCTGGAACTTCTTCACTCAGCTCTTTGAAGGGGGCTGATCGAAGGAAAACAAGTTACCTTGATGAGTACAAGGGAGGGCTCAGTGGAGTTCTAGCAGAGTAGGAGGGGACCCTCCAGTTCAGGGATTGTTTGGGGGGACAATCTACTCCTTTTCAAAAGCATACAAAGACAATAATTCATAATCTAAATCATGGAAAGTAAGATCCAAATATTTTTGACTGCTGAAAGTATGTGTGGGAGGGGTAATAGCGACTGAGACATAAGTTTAAAACATTTGACACATAGCTTGAGTTCCTTTATTTTACCTCCAAGAAGCTGATTCCCAAAGAAGTATGGTGTTGGAGCTGTTGACAGCCAAGGCTCTGGAGCCCTCCACGACATTCTCCTGATGTGGGTGCTAGGAACCAAATCCAGGTCTTCTGCGAGAACAGCAAGAACCCATCTCTCCAGCCATGTGGGGTGTGTGTGTGTGTGTGTGTGTGTGTGTGTGTGTGTGTGTGTGTGTGAGCTAATAGTCTCAAATAGTGAGAGGGGTGTGGGGAGCCAGGAAGATTAAAACACCTAGCGCTCAGAACTTCTGGGCTCTTCTGGACCTGTGCTCATTGTCCAAACAGCTGACTCACGGATCGCATCATTTCTTTGTCCAGTCACTACACCCTTCTACGTATAGAGCCTTGCAAAGGCTGCTGTTCAAGAGTACAGGGAGACAGACAAGGAGGGGTCTGGGGAGCCATATAAGTAGTATTCACTCCAACAAACCAAAGATGGATTCCACCCAGTGCAGCTTGGTGAGTGTGCTTGCAGAAGCTTGGAGAACTCAGGCAGTAGCGCACTGCAGAGTTCCACCCTCAGTCAGTCTGCTACCTCACACTACCATGTCTACAATTATATACAACTGGGTCCTCTGGTGAGGTCAGCTGTCACTCTTCCCCCTCTTTCCACAAGGGACATTAACAGCCTCCCTGCCATTACCATAGAACCAGTGGTTGTATTTTGTTTGTTTTATTGTGACTGTGGACCAAGGTCTTCTGTAGGCTACCACAACTCAGCTCCATGGTAGTCATGTCTGCCCTCTAGAGAACTGTTGTATGACACTGGGCATGACCTGAGTCCCTTAACTCTTTGATTTTTTGGTTTTTATGTTTGTTGTTTTGTTTTGTTTTTTGACAAGGTCTCTGCGTAGCCTTGGCCATCCTGGAACTTGCTCTGTAGACCAGACTGGCCTCACATATAGACACCTGTCTGTCTCTGCCTCCCAGCTGCTGGGATTAAAGGCATGCACCCTGTGGAACACTTTTTTTTGTTTTTGTTTTTAAAGACAGTGTCTCACTATGACATCCTGCCTGGCCTAGAACTTGCTATGTAGACCAGTCTGACCTGGAACTCACAGAGATCTGCATGCCTCTGTCTCTTGAGTGCTGGAATTAAAGGTGTGCGCCACCAAGCTTGACCTGGTCCCTTAACATTTTGTGAGTTGTGTCATTCTATAGAAAAAGTGTTTCGAGGATAAGATTGAAGATAGATGGCCGTTGATCATTATTAAACATTTAGTGACCATGTGTAAGACCCAATTCCTGTTAAGCTTTAAGTGTAGGAGAGAGAGGACATGTATGAGAATGAAACCATGTAGCTACATGAGGATAGACGTGGGAAACACATGCTTGATCTCCTGGAGGCTTGCCACAGTGGCATGACACAGAATGCTGGAGAACACTGGTCTAGAGAAGCCATAGATAGCCAGTGAGCACCAACGCCCACAGTGCCTATCTGTGGGTTCCTGGAGCATGCTCCAGTGGGTTTCTGGGGCTCTATGGTTGTACTGGTGCTTCAGCTACACCATGAGTGACCCCAGTCCTGATACAGGCCCTGGGGACAATAAGCTCTGCTCTCAGAACTGACCAAAGGTAGTAACTTCCAGCATGCTGGCCTTTGCATGGTCATTCATTGAATTACCCATTTTGACATTTTAGCCTGTGTCAGTCAGGACAGGCACTGTGTTGGGGGATGATTTACATGTGACAGGGGTTAGGAGGCTGACCTACATGAAGAAGAAATGGGCAATCCTAGGTGGTAGTTAGTAGTGCTTGTAGCTGGCCTATGTAAGACGTGCTGAGCTCGTGGTACATGAAGCAGCAGGTGCAACTCCTGGAGAGTTCGGGCTTGAAGCATGAGCTGCATGGGGCAAAAGGGAAGGAAGGCAGGGAGACAGGGATTGTGAGGCTGATGTGTCCAGGGTAGAGGTACAAACTTATCGGAGGTATAGTTAGATGGTGAGGCCTAGTGCAGGCCATGAAGACGGAGTACTCAGCTGTCCCATAGCTGACCATCAGTGGTGCACCCCTGTAGAACTTGTTAGAAGAGCAGCATTAACTGCCAAAGGAGGTCAGAAAGGATTCAATGGAAGTTCTGAGAAGCCGGGATAAGCCAGAGACCATTGAAAATGACAAAAATACAGGTAAATGTTCCTTCTAAAATTGAAATGGATTTTTAATTTCTGAGCAAACATATTTTGTGTGTGATGCTCTCATGTACATGAGCAGAGGTTGTTGGGTCCTGTTCTTCCACTCTCTGCCTATTCCCTTGAGAGTGGGTTTCTCGCTGGACCTGGAGCTAAGCTGGTAGCAAGCAAGCCCTAGTGTTCTTTCTGTTCCTCCCCCACTGCCCACAGCACACTGGCGCTACAGGTATACTTCACTTTTTTTGTTTGTTTGCTTTTTTGAGACAGGGTTTCTCAGTAGCTATGGAGCCAGTTCTAGAGCTATAGACCAAGCTGGTCTCAAACTCAGAGATCTGCCTGCCTCTGCCTCCTGAGTGCTGAAATTAAAGGTGTGTGCCACCACCGCCCTGCTATATATGGCTTTTTGTGTGGTGCTGAGGATTTGAATATAGATCCTCATGTCTTCACAGCAAGTGCTTCCCCCCCTTTTTGGTGGGGTGGTTGATGCTAAATTTGAACCCAGGTCTTCCTAGATGTTAGATAAGCAACCTTCTACTATATTGCCTCCAAGCCTTTCCTTCCTTCCTTTCTTCTTTCTTTTTTCCTTCCTGAGATGGTCTCATGCAGTTCAGAGTGGCCTGCAACTTCCTATGTAGCCAAGGATAACCTTTACTTTCTGATCCTCCTGCCTCTGCCTTCTGAGTGCTGGGATTACAGGCTTGTGCCACCACAGAGGCTTTCAACATTGCTGAGTATGAGCCCGAGGCTTTATGTGTACAAGACAAAGACTATCAACTGAGCTATAGCACCAACTCCAAACAAAAATATCTTATTTTAGTGTCATATTGGGTTTTTGTTTGTTTGTTTGTTTGTTTGAGATATGGTCCCTGGGTATTGGACATTGGTGGGGAGAGTAAGGGGAAAGTGGGTGAAAAAGTCACACCAGTCCTGACTAATCAACCTGGGCCTGTTGGCCTTTAATGTTATAAAGAACTCTACTGGAAAAACTGTGGGCCCAGGGTTGGTATCCCCCTGACTCTGCACCGATTTCCCCCATAAGACACTTAAATGTAATAGGCCTTTATACTTTCCAAGTCAGAGCCTCGGAGAGAGCGCCTCCTTTCAGCACGGCGCAGCAAGTGACCTAAAATTATCCCGAGCCCCCCAACTGTCTCTGTTCTTTTGTTGTTGTTTATTTGTGACAAGGTCTCATTATGTAGTTCTGGCTGTCCTGGAACTCACTATATAGATCAGGCTAGCCTCGAGGTCACAGAGATCCACCTGCCACCACCTCCCAAGCACTGATATTAAAGGTGTGTGCCACTACACCTGGCTTCTGTCTCTGTTCTTAAAAGACTTTGCATCATTCTTACCACCAATGTCTCAGAGCCTACCATCCTGATGATCTTTCTCCATCCTGCATTTTTCCTGTCTCACTAGGGGGAAGCTTGCTTCTATTCTGGGTTCTCCTCAGCCCTTCTCTCCAGGATATCCTTGGGAAATCCCCAAATCTTAATTTTTTATTCTACAATTTTGTTCAATCTTTGCTCGCCTTCTGTTTTCCAAGCCATTTCCTGTGGCCTCTTTTCCCACAATTTGAATGGCCAATAAAAAGCTGGTTAAACAAAATATTAGTTGCTCCTTAAGAGGAATTGTGTATCATTTTTTCCAAACCATCAGTCAATGAACGGAATTTTGGAGATTTTGTGTTAATATATTCAAAGTAAACAATGTAAAAAGGGGATACGCAGGGGGAAAATCTAGCAGGGCAGTCACAACTGTAGTCCCAGCTACTCTGGAAACCAAAGCAAAACACAATCTTGTCACATACACTTTCGCCCCAGTGAGGAAGCATCCAAGTTAGGGTTTAGAAACTACTCCCAGTTGGGTGACGGTGGTGCATGCTTTTAATCCCAGCACTCCAGAGGCAAAGACAGACAGATCTCTGTGAGTTCAAGGCCATCCCAGTCTACAAAGTGAGTTCCAAGGACAGTGAGGACTATTTAACAGAGAAACCCTGTCTGAAAAAATACTCCCCATAATGTTAATTTGGTAGATATGCTTGCTGCTTTACCCTTCATATCACTTTTTTCCTTTTGTCAGGTGTCTGAGAAATTATTGCAATACGTACACAGAAAATGTCTTTCTTTTTGTGGTTGCTCTTTTTAAAATCAGGATTTAACCATATAGCCCCAGTTGGCCTGGAATTCACCTCACAGACCAGGCTGTCTTTGAATTCAGACTAGGGTCCCTCTGCACCCTAGTGTTAAAAACAGGCTGCTCCCATGGCCCGCTGCTCCCATGACCCGCTGCTCCATGTTTTACGTGGAGTGGTGGACCTGATTTATTTATTTTACCAGATCTCTATTGATTGATTGCCAAGTTGTTTTATTGGAGGTGTTTTTTGTTTGCTTGATTGCTTTGTACACAAGGCCTTGCTGCAAACTCACTATGTAACTGAGGATGGCCTGCTTCTGCCTACCAAGTGCTGGGATCATATAGGTGTGTGTGTGTGTCACCAGGCCTGTTTTCTTTAATTTATTATTATGGGGTGTGTGTTCCATTGTACACTGTGGAGTCAGGGGACAACATGGCTGACTCAGTTGTCTCCTCTCACTTTTACCTGGGTTCCAAGGGAGGAACTCAGCCTTTACCCACTGAGCCACTTCACCAGCCCCACCAGACCTGAGCATTTCTTTCTCCACACTGCACCTATGAAAACAATACACACATTTAACCTTTCTGGCAGTACTCTCACTGGTCTGTCCTTTACTGCCCACATTTCACCTTTGCTGAGCCAGGCCTGTGTATTCAGCATGAGCAGATTATACCCCATTTATTTACATCCATGTTCTTATGAGGTCCTGGGTCAGGGAAATTATGCTCCAGTCCTGTTCTCTCCTTGATAAAGTTCCCTGTTACTCCAGGCTTTATCTTTCTCTGATTTTGAGCAGAGCCTTCTAGAAATATCTCCTTGCACAAGAACAGGATAGGACCTCTGAGCCCTTGCATTTGGTTTGATCACAGAAGACTATAATAGCCAGGCGGTGGTGGCGCACGCCTTTAATCCCAGCACTTGGGAGGCAGAGGCAGGTGGATCTCTGTGAGTTCGAGACCAGCCTGGTCTACAGAGCTAGTTCCAGGACAGGCTCCAAAGCCACAGTCTCGAAAAACCAAAAAATAAAAAAATATTTTAAAAAAAGAAGACTATAATACTTTTTAAAGGTGGGGTATGTATCCAAGTTGTTGTGAAACTCAATATCTTTCTTTTTTTTTAATATTTATTTATTATGTATACAATATTCTGTCTGTGTGTATGCCTGCAGGCCAGAAGAGGGCACCAGACCTCATTACAGATGGTTGTGAGCCACCACGTGGTTGCCGGGAATCGAACTCAGGACCTTTGTAAGAGCAGGTAATGCTCTTAACCGCTGAGCCATCTCTCTAGCCCCCTCAATATTTTTCTTTAAGCCAGGCGTGGTGATATAGGTATGTATCTTAGTACTGAGAGAGCTGAGGCAGAAGGATGACTGACACTGAGCCTGTCCTAGGCTATCTAGCAAGATTCTGTTTCAAAACAGAGAAGAAAAATCTTGCCTCAACATCTCACCCCCATCCCTGCTGGGTTTACAACACATACACACCACTATGCCCAGCTTCACGAAATACTTCTTTAAAAAAAAAAATTGAGACAAGGTGTCTGGCATCCCAGTGTTGAAGAGCACTGCCCCCTCCCCTAAGTGTAAGTCATCATCTTCATCAGAACAGCTGTGACTGCTTACGAGAAACCAGATCTGGCTTGTTGGCCATTGTCCTTCCCCCATAGAAAAAGAGCAGGGGGTGTGAGATCCCAGCAGCTCCCTCCGGCTCCTCCCAGCCTTTGGACTGCAGTTCTTCTCTAACTGCATGTGGCCTCAATTCTCAGGAGGGACAACCAGAGCGTGTGAGAGTGGAGGCTGGCTGACTGGAGACTCCATCTACACAGCTGTAAGGAACCTGTTGTCCATGCTGGAGTGTGACTTTCCAGAGGGGCAGCTGTTTCAGGGTCACCCATAGCCCTGTAAACAACCCCCACCGTGCTCTGTAAATAACAAGTTCCATAAAGACATAGGTTCCCCAAGCTGGAATCCTACTTTGGTTTGTTGTCTGTGCTCTCTAAAGAGGGGGTAGATGTTTGTTTACTTCAGCTCAGGGAGAGTCCCCAGCTCCCTATTGTCCTTAGTTAAAAAAAAAAAAAATACGAGTGTGTAGGTGTTTCACCTGCATATATGTCTGTGCATCACTATGTGCCTGGAGCCCACAGAAGAAGCAAAAACAGAGTAGGTCCCTTGGAACTAGAGTGACTGTTGTGAGCAACCATGTGGATGTCCCAGTCCTCTCAAAGAAGAACCAGTGGTGTGTGTGTGTGTGTGTGTGTGTGTGTGTGTGTGTGTGTGTGTGTGTGTGTGTGTGTGTGTGTGTGTGTGTGTGTGTGTTTTGTTTTGTCCTGGAACTAGCTCTTGTAGACCAGGCTGGCCTCGAACTCACAGAGATCCAGCCGTCTCTGTCTCCCAAGTGCTGGGATTAAAGGCGTGCGCCACCACCACCAAGTGAACCAGTGCTCTATACTGCTGAACCATCCCCATAGTTCCCCCATAATACTTTTATTAGTCCAAATACTTGTAATTATGATCAACAGAAGCTGACTGACACCCCCTCCAGAATGTAGAAACTTCTGGAAAGAATCTGGAATCATTCACTGTTGTAGACTATTATTTTAAGCTGTGTGACTTTTGTTTATGTTGCATTTGTTTAACTCTGTGAAGCTGTGTTACTTTGCCTGTCTAAAACACCTGACGGTCTAATAAAGGGCTGAACGGCCAATAGTAAGGCAGGAGAAGAGATAGACGAGACTGGCAGGTAGAGAGAATAAATAGAAGGAGAGGTGAGGACAAGGAGAAGCAATGAGAACAAGGGGAGGAGGCCACCCACCTAGCTAGTCCTGGAGTAAGAGCGAAAGTAAGGTATACAGAAGAAAAGAAAAAAGCCAAGGGGCAAATGGTAGTCTGGATAATTTAAGAAAAACTGGCAAGAAACAAGCCAAGCTAAAGCCAGGTGATTATAAATAAGACAAAGCTTCCGTGTGATTTATTTGGGAGCTTGGTGACAGGCCCCCTAAAAGAGCAAAAAAAACCACAACATTCATAGACTCAGAGGTGCAGTTGAACCAACCTAGGATACAGAGAAAATCACCTCTGATCTCTGCTTCCAAAGCAGCTTCCTCAAAAAATGAGAGCTAAGACTTTCTGAGCTGGTGTGGTTTTACTTTGTCCCTAGAGAGGAAGAGCTTTCCTTGGTCCCGTTCGTGGCACAAACCCATCCTGCCTCAATGACTGTTGTCTGGAGGCTAGAATGGGACCCAGCTAAGTCAAGTGCTAGCCCTTTAGTCACTGACCAGACCTAAGAAGATGGCCACTAGTGATTTGCCCTGGGGGCCAAAGTCTGTGATCCCAGCCACGTCTGAGTCTGATAGAGAAGAATCCAAAATTCAAGGCCATCCTAAGGCTATTGAGGCCAGTCAGCACTAAAGATTGAGTTCAAGGCCAGCCTGGGCAATATGTTTCAAAAAGAAGGAGGAGGAGGAGGAGGAGGAGGAGGAGGAGGAGGCAGCAGCAGCAGCAGCAGCAGCAGCAGGGCCGCGGTGGCTCAGGCCTTTAATCCCAGGACTCGGGAGGGAGTAGCCAGGGCTACAGAAAACCCTGTCTCAAAAATCTAAAACAACGAAAGGGAAAAAAAGCTGAGATATAGCTCATGGGGGAGGGGGACACTTTTAAAAGATGTGAATGATCCTCAGTTCTGGGGTTGGGAAAAGAAAAAAAGGAAAACAACAGCAGCAAGCAACACGTGCGAGGAGTCGTTCCTACAGGGAGGGAAATCCTGTGCCAGGGGAAGAGAGCCATGCTGGGCTGGTGATAGAAACAGGTTCCCCAGCATACACATAGCCACACAGCAATGGAGGTACCTTGAGCCAAGGTATGTTCAGTCTAATATTTTTACTGACCTGGAAAAGCATGGCCCTGTTCTGTGGAGACTAGCAAGCTAGCAGGGGTGACTGAACAGGACAGGTTTAAAAAAAAAATGTAGGCTGGGCAGTGGTGATGCACGTCTTCAGTCCCAGCACTCAGGAGGCAGAGGCAGGCAGAACTCTGAGTTTAAGGCCAGCCTGGTTCCAGGACAGCCAAGGCTACAAGGAACCCTATGTTGAAACAACACCCCACCCCCCCGCTCAAAGGCTATGCTGGGAATGGTGATGTACATCTTTAATCCAAACACTCAGGAAGAAAAAGGAGGTGGATCTCTGTAAATTCAAGGCCAGCCTGGTCTACAGGATATCCAGGGCTATGTAGAGAGATGCTGTCTCAAAATTAAAGAAAAAAAAAAAGTCTAGGCATAGGTATAGCTACATACATATGCTTACATATATGTGTTATGTATATTGTATATATGGTACAAACCATACACAAAATAGAAAATTTATGGGCTAGAGATATTTTTAAAACATCGTTTTAAACTTAAAATTGAATTATTTTATGGTACATACCTGTGATCCTGACCCTCAAGAGGCTGAGGCAGTAGGATTAAGAGTTCAAGGCCACCAACACTACCACAACCAAAGTGCTATTTGTATTGTAGATTATCATAGTTACTGCCCAGGTGGCTGCCCTCTTGCAGTATAGTCAATAAACTATTCTTCAGAAAAAGAAAATGAATTTTTGTTTGTGTTGCAAAGATTTTTCTGTTATAGATAATGTCAGCATCACTCTTGGCTCTGTGTGTAGCGCTCACACTCTAACTTGCAAAGTTTTGCTAAGAAGCAAAACAGAAGCCAGAAATTTTGTTACTGAGTGCTTGCTCCATGCCAGCGTCCACCAACACTTTACATGGATTGCTTCACATTCTCAGTGGGAAGATAAAGGTAGCAAGTACAGAGGGAGCACACACCACACCATCTAAATAGTTACTTATTTTTATGTGTATATTGAGTATATGTGTGCCACATGTATGTAGAAGCCCTGGGAGGCCACGAGAGGGTGTCAGATCCCAAGAACAGGAGTTACAGGTGGCTGTGAGTCACCATGTGGGTTCTGGGGAACTGAACCAGGTAGCTCTCCAGGCTTTGTGCCTTAAAAAATAAATATTTGAGGCTGGGTTTCACTATGTAGCTATGGCTGGTCTGGAACTCACAGAGGTCCACCTGCCTCTGCCTCCCGAGTGTTGAGATTAAAGGCATGTAACACACACACACAAATAAGCAGATTTTTAAAGAGATAAGGTGAAAAGCAGAGAAGACAATTAGGGGTTCAGAGATCTTAAATCTATTTTTGAGATGTTTTGGATTATATAGAATCAGAACAAAGGGCAAGAAGGCATGCATGATTAAGCAGTCCTGGTCAATATATGCTCTAGTATTGCTGTCCCAGTTCTGGTTCTGCAAAGTAGTAGGAAGAAGTCCTTATTGCTGCCACTGAATTGCTTGAGAGGCTCCATCTGGCTCCTACAAGAGGATTACTTCTGCTTCACACTTATGGACAACTGCCCTTATTCTTCAACATTCTGCTGCTTCTGGGATTCAAACTGACTACATGCTTGGGACAATGACTTATGTCTGGCGGAGTTCTGCGGTTAATTCGGCCAGATGTTGGGGGATTTGTTTGGAGTCAATGTCTCTTTTGGTATTTCTGAAATTCGCTATATAGCTGAGGTTGGCCTCAAAAACTCCAGAGTGATGATAATTCGGCCAGATGTTTCCAAGCCAGAATGCACAACATGCTGTCTCTAACACTCGCATGGTGTGAGGACTAGGTTAATTATTTGTGATTAAGGCTACCTTGAATTCTGCAACACACCTGATTACCTCTAGTTTCCTTTTTTTAAAAAAATATAATATGTATGCCAGAAGAGGGCACCAGATCTCATTACAGATGGCTGTGAGCCACCATGTGGTTGCTGGGAATTAAATGCAGGACCTCAGAAAGAGCAGCCAGTACTCTTCATCTCTGAGCTGTCTCTCCAGACCCATGTTTCTAATTTCTAAAAAGCCAAGTAAACTGTGAGTGTTTGGGATGAAATCACTTACCTTTGAGAACACCTTTTCTTCAAGTTCTTCCTTCAGAGAAAAGTGTGGAATTTACTCATTTAAAAATTATTTTTATAAAAAATTATTTTTATTTTTGACAATTACTTTCATGTACCGAACGTATTGCAATCGCATCCACCCCCACCCCATTACACTTTCTACTAGTCCCTGTCCTTCCCACGTATTTTTTTTTAACTTTCACATATCTGAATCTCTTAAAGTATTTCGCGGTGTGCAGGGCTTACCTTAAATTCAAAAAATGCGAGCGCTTGCGTTTATACTCCGCTCTCAAAAGACTGGGGTTCCGAGCTGCTGCTGTTCACCGTCCCGGCGCACTGTGGCGCAATAGAAACAGCGCGCGGCCGGAGCAGCGGCTGCAGCTCTTCTTGGCTCGGGGAGGCGGGGGGACGTTCCCAGAATGCACCTTGTATCAACACGGCGGGGGCGGCGGCGGCGGCGGCGGCTTCCCGAAGTCCGGGCGTTTGGCGGAGTGGCACACAGCCGGAGCACTCTCCCGCCAGTCGGTATTGTGGGGTGACTGCGACCATGGCGGAGTCGGCGCCTGCTCGGGTAAGGCGCGCCGGCCGGGCGGCGAGGGCGCTGGGGGAGACGGCGCCCTGGCAGGGGCGGGGCTTGCGGAGTCGGTCGCGGGCTTGGTTCCCTCCGCGGCCGTTGGCGCCGGCGGCTGCCGCCCTCCCTCCCGAAGACCCTCAGCCTCCGCCTGCTCGCTCCCTCGGAGCTTTCTGCGCAGGACTCGGAGCCTTGGCCCTCTGCGTCTTCCCATAGAAACTTCTGCGAAGCTTGTTGAATTGTTTGTGATTGCCCCCACATATTTCCCTGCTTCGTGCCAACTAGGGACTCGTTTTCTGAGTTGGAGTGATGGCGCGGTTTAAAACCGCTCGTTGCCTTTGAGCTCAGCTGCGGGAGACTCCGGGACTTAGGGCTTCTCTCCGACCAGTGGGTTTTGGTCCGGATGCTATGTTCTGTCGTAGATTTCTGTACTGAGTTTGCAGCTACAGGTTGAAACCAGGCGGGGCCACCTCTCCTTGGGGACAGGTGTACTTACAGAGCTGTAGGTGCGCAGTATTATCTGCTTTCCCCCTCTTCCAGCTATTCAGGGAATGGGAAGACACTGAAATTTGGTTTGAGGAATATCTCAGCCCTCACCTCCTTCGGCAGCCTGTGCTCATCTCTCTAGGCCTTTGTCTCCTTAACTTGAATTGATAATGTTGGATTCGTTGTTAAAGAAATTTCTAATTTTTTTTTATGGCTCCGGTCTTCTTATACTTTTATTTTTTTATTTTTTTTTTTCGGTCTTCTTATACTTTGACACAGTAGTGGTTAACTTAGGAAAAGGGCAGGATAAACGGAACTTAACTGGCTTTTTGTTGTTGAGACAGAGCCTCACTCTGTAGTACAGGCTGATCTGGAGCTGGTGACAGTCTTTCCTACTCGGTCTCCCCAGTGGTAGGATTACAGGTGTGAGCCATTATGCTCGCTTTTGATTGGTGGTGGTTGTGTTTTGGGTCACAGTCACGTGCGCCTCAGCCTAGCCTACCCGAGATGACCTTAAACTCTCACCTCTGACTCCCAAGTGCAGCAATTACAAGCACAAGCCTTTTTCTTGTCTAATTTATTTTTAATCTTTCAAAATAAGGTCTTGACCTGTAGTCCCAGCTGCCTGGGACTAGCTATGTAGACCACGCTAGCTTTGAATTGCCTCTGCAACCCTAGTGCTAGTTAGACAGACTCCCTGCTAGGCAAACAGGGAGAGGGGGCCATGGTTAGATAATTAAAGGTGGCAAATTTCCAAGATCTTCCTCACCCACCCTACTTGAGATAAGCCTGGAAGCCTAAATCAAAGGCTTTATAGGATTTGTCTCCCAACGCTTCTGATGGACTGCTCAAGTTCAAGGCACAACAGTTCTGGGCCAATCAACCATCTTCAAATGGAACGACCCTAAGTTAGAGGAGGAAAACTTGAGAGGCTTTAAAAGCTCCAGCCTCAAAAACAAACAAACAAAAACAGTTTCCTGGGTCCCCTCTGCTTTTCTCTGGGTGTCTGTTGTACACTTTTCCTTGTCCCCCAATCAATACTTTTCTTCAACTGCGGATTCTGTCAGTAGCGTTTGAAATTTTTCTGATGTTACTTGTGGAGCTTAAGATTTTTCTTGGTTTTAGTTCTCTAACTGGCAGAGAAGACAAACCCGGTCCAGACCCCTATGCTGTCTCATCCCCAGACTCCTAGATAGTGTCCGGAGGATCACCCTTGTGCTCCTTTGGTTTTGAATTGAGTTTTACTGCAGCATTTTGGGTTCAGAAACTTTGGGATCCTGAGATATCTCTTTGTGAAAGAAAAAACAAAGGAAATTTGTGTTGAAAACTTTGCCTTGCCTAGAATTGGCTGTGGTTTGTCTAGGAAATGGGTAAGAACTGCTTTGGAGTGTACTGAAAGATTTATCAGGGTTTGCTTTCAAGGAGTTAACGCTGACCTGGGAAACTAGTGTTGGCAGCATCTGCATCTGGCTCCTTTAAGACACAGACGCCATCTTGAAAGGGTTTTTCTGTAGATGAGCACTGGTGTGGAGTGGGAGGATCAGCAGACTCCACTTCTCGTCCCTCCCACTCCTAGCAGACCTCTTTGAGACAAAGCAATAAAGGTCCACCAAAATCCCAGCTAGACTTGAACTTACAGTTTTGACATTGTAGAGTTTATTTAAACTGTTCTTGAACATGTTTGTATTCTCAGACATCTCTCTTCAGGTGAGGATTCTCTACTGCTAAACCAAATTCATGTCCTGATAATAACAACTGAAAAATACTAAGGAAGAAAACACTATGTAAATGATATTTGAAATGTATAATAAATCATAAACCCATCATTTTATGTGATAATTTAAGAAAAACATAATAAAATTTATAACCCAAAAGTAGAAAGCATGAACTCTTAAAATATGAACAGAGTTGTGAAGCCAATTTTGAGAGCATTTGCTGAACAATTGTATTTGATAAAATTTATGAAATCAAGAGACTTTGGGGAAAAAAACTAAAGATGGGACTTGAGGGCAACACTGGGGCAAAGAGTAAACTTTCTTTTTTGGTCAGGGTTTCACAATGTAGGTAGGTAGCTGCATCTCTCTAGGAATTTGATATGTAGACCAGGCTGGCCTTGAACTCACAGAGATCCCCTTGGCTTTGCCTCTCAAATGCTGGGATTAAGTGTCTGACTGAATAAGACAGTAACTTATTGAGCAATTAATGACAAATAATTAAACTACACAACAGCATTGATGTAGAACTTAGGAAGAAGAGATCAGAAATCAGTGATCTTTGTAAGTACACTTTTCATAATTGCTAAAACTAAAAAAAGTCAGTTACAATAAATATAATTGAATTAAGAAGCAAAGATTATAAGGATAGGAAAAATTCAACCTTCATTTTGGGAAAATCCAAAAGGTAAGTCAATACAAGTAGTTAAGTATAAAAGGGTATGAGAGCCGGGTGACGGTGGCGCACGCCTTTAATTCCAACACTCGGGAGGCAGAGGCAGGCGGATCTCTGTGAGTTCGAGACCAGCCTGGTCTACAGAGCTAGTTCCAGGACAGGCTCCAAAGCCGCAGAGAAACCCTGTCTCGAAAAACCAAAAAAAAAAAAAAAAACCAAAAAAAAGGGTATGAGAGCAGTTTGACTACTTAAAAGAACTAGTGTTACTAATAATACTAATTAAAAGAAACAGAAGTGTATCACTGCCAGAGATCGGAAATCCTCCTGTACTAATAATAAAAAAGATTAAAATTTCTATCTTGAAATGACATCTTTAAACTAGTTTAAGGCTAATTACATAGCTTTAGATATATTTGAAAATTAACAAAATTCACCATTATTTAGAATACTCAAATACAATCTAGTATTTTATCTAGCAGAAAGAAGTCGTGAGGATGTGGCACACCCAGCAGCACTCTTGCCATAGTCTGGTTACATGGACAGTGTCGAGCCTTGAAGTGCATGCAGCTAGTATGACCAATAAAATGAGTTTTTAATTTTTTTAGTTTAGTTGATCATGATGACTCACGTCTTTAATCCCAGCATTTGGGAGGTAGAAACAGGTGGATGATATCTATGAGTTCTATGCCTGTCTGATCTGTATTATGTGTTCCAGGGCAGCCAGAGCTATATAGAAGATCTTGTCTCAAAAAAGGGAAAACTTTCCCCCAAATGGGAATAGGGTAGAGAACTGGGGAAAGGCATATGTTCAAATCATTATTAATATTTATTTAATTTTGATTTTATTTATATTTATTTACTTATTTATTATTCAAGACAGGGTTTTTTTTTTTTGTGTGTGTGTGTGTGTGTGTGTGTGTGTGTGTGTGTAGCCGTGACTGTTCTGGAACTCTGTAGGCCAGGCTGGCTTCAAACTCACAGGGATCTGCCTGCTCTGTCTCCCAAGTGCTGGGATTAAAGGTGTGCACCACCATTGCCTTGCTATTTTATCCATTTTTTTCACCAGCATGTAATATCTTTGTATAATGATACAGTATAGATAAAATAAGGAAGGGAGGGAGGGCCTGGAAAGATGGCTCCATGGTCTAGAGCACTTGTTACTCTTGCGGAGTTCAGTTCCCAGCACCTATATGGTGACTCCAAACCATCAGAAACTCCAGTTCTAGAGGATCTAATAATGTTCTCTTCTTTCCTTCACTGGTCCAGCCACATATGTGATGCCCATATATATGTACATGCAGACCGAACATTCATAAAATAAAAAATACAAAGGAAAAGACACCTATTAGAACTGGAAGTATGTTCACCCAAGTCTGACTTAGGGTTAGATGTGGTCTTAGACTTTGGGTTGGGGGCTGTTGAAGAGTTGGATCCATCCACCTTTGCATGTATTTAGGGTTCTTCATGTATCTGCTTGCCTGTGACTGCCCCACTCACAGAGAGGGAGCATAGACATGAGGCTTTCTCTGCTTTGATTTCAGATTTGTGAGCAAAGTAGATATGTCTTTAAGTCACTAAATTTTGGGTGGGTTGATGCATAGCAAGAGTTGTCTGTAATAGAAAGTTAGGGAATATGTTAAAATATTGAACATGCTAAAAATTCCTTCAAATGCAGTAAAATATTCTGTATATGAATCAAACTTTTTTTTTCCTAAAAATGTTGTTTCTCAAACTTTTCTGTAGAATTTGATACATTTCCAAACACAGTCTCTGAAGATACCTTTGTGAAACTCTTGATGTTTGTAGAATACCAGTGCCAAAAGAAGCCAAGATATTACTGTGAAATAGAGATGGGATTTGTCTTAGTACTTGCCAATAATTACTGTGCAGCTAGAATTAATAAGGTCACAATACTGATAAAGTGACAGAAAAATTAACCCATAGAAGTGAACAAAAGATGGCAGAAACAGACTGAAAGGGAAGAGTGCTGGGATTAAAGGCGTACGCCACCACCGCCCAGCCTAGTACTGAATATTTTGTTTTTTATTTATTTATACAGTATTTTGTCTGCTTGTATGCCTTCAGGCCAGAAGAGGGCACCAGACCTCATTACAGATGGTTGTGAGCCACCATGTGGTTGCTGGGAATTGAACTCAGGACTTTTGGAAGAGCAGGCAGTGCTCTTAATTGTTGAGCCATCTCTCCAGCCAGTACTTCAGTGAGTCTTACTGGCTGACTTGGGACTCACTATGTAGACCAGGATAGACTTAAACTCACGAAGATCCCCCTGTGCTGTGATTAAAGGCATGTGCCAACAGGCCTGGCCTGTTTCTGTTTGTTTATTTCGTGGGTAGTGAGTGTGCCATTTCACCGTGTAGTTGGTTGTCAGATGCCGGCTCCGGGAGTCAGTTCTGTGCTTCCACCATGTAGATCCCAGAGACCAAACTTTTGGCCTTTACTGCTGAGCAATCTCACCAGCCCAACAATGGCTTTAAAAATTGTTCTTTACACTTATTTATTTACTGTGTGTGTGTGTGTGTGTGTGTGTGTGTGTGTGTCTGGATACGTGTGCACCATGAGTGTGGAGGGCAGAGGACAATTTGAGGGAAAAGCTTAACTTTATGATGATATTTTATCTATTTTTCTGATATTTTTCAAAATTATATGTAGATATGCAATATATGTAATTGTTTCTTTCTACCCTCCTTTTTGTTATAATTTTTATGTTTGTTTGAGAGACTGGGCTTCTTGTAGCCTATGCTGGCTTTGAACTTGCTGTGTTCAACCTTGAATTTTTAACTCTACCGCCTCCTTTTCAAGTACAGGGATTACAGGCATACAGCCTGGTTTATGTGGTGGTGCTTCAGATCGAGATCAGGGCTTTGTGCATGCTAGGTGAGCATGATATCAACAGAGCTGCATACCCGGCCCCACATGAAATTTTCAGTATCTTTCTTAAGATTTCTATTGCTATGATGAAACACCTTAACCAAAACGCACGTTGGGGAGAAATAGGGCTTATTTGGCTTATACTTCCATAACATTGTTCGTCACTGAAGGAAGTCAGGGCAGGAACCTGGAGGCAGAAATTGAAGCAGAGACCATGGAGGGGTGCTGCTCACTCCCTGGCCTGCTCTCCATGGCTTGTTCAGCCTGCTTTCTTATAGAACCCAGGATCACCTGCCCAGGGGTGGCCCCACCTACAGTGGACTGGGCCTTTCTATACCAGTCACTAATTAGGAAAATACCCTCCAGGCTTCCTGCATCCTGATCTTACTTAGGCGTTTTCTCAATATAGGCTCCCTCCTCTAGTGACTCCAGCTTATGTCAAGTTCATATAAAACTAGCCAGCACGGTATCAGAATAAAAAGTATGTTTGGATTTGTTTGTTTTAAGGAAGCTAGCTAGGAGTCTGGTCTTGGTCTTGCTTTCTTTATTTGATATTTGGAAGTGACCTTGTCTCACTGGCCTCATATCCTCAATCCTACAGCACAGGAGGAAACGGCGTTCCACACCATTAGCTCCCACCACACAACCTTCACAAACAACAGAGAAAAACCCATATTTTCAGACCACAGAAATCTCACTTTGGACAGTGGTGGCCGCTATTCAGGCTGTGGAGAAGAAGATGGAATCCCAGGCTGCCCGGCTACAGAGTCTTGAGGGACGAGCAGGGACAGCCGAGAAGAAGCTGGCTGACTTTGAGAAGACAGCTGTAGAGTTCAGCAACCAGCTGGAGGGCAAGTGGGCCGTGTTGGGAACCCTGCTGCAGGAGTACGGGCTGCTGCAGCGGCGGCTGGAGAACGTGGAGAACCTGCTTCGCAACAGGAACTTCTGGGTCCTGCGGCTTCCCCCAGGCAGCAAAGGGGAGACCCCCAAGGTAGAATCTCTAAGTTTAAAAGTTAGGAAAGAAGGGGAGCTCAGCCCTAGATTAGTCAAGATGTTAAGTCACTGGTTCGCACTCATGATATGAGTCAAAGTGCTTATTTCTTGTGGCTTTCAATTGCAGGTGTCCGAATCCCTTGAGAATGATGAGGTCTGTTTCTCGGAACAGGAGTGGGAGAACCTGGAGGACTGGCAGAAGGAGCTCTACAGGAATGTCATGGAGAGCAACTATGAGACTCTGGTCTCTCTGAGTGAGTGGCAGTTTTCTCCCTGAATTCTCTCAGAGCCCTCCTGATTGCACCCAGGACTCTGCCTGGCTCTTGCCCTCTGCTCCTGTGCTGGGAGGAGGAATGAGTCTCCAGACCCTCTCACCTGCAGACCCTCTCACCTGCAGAGACCTGAGAAGGTCTCTGGGTTGAGCCTTTTCTGTTTCTTCTCTGTGGTAACCCAATTGCTTCTTGAAGTTATTTATGATGATATTATTGCTGAAGTATAATATAGGCATTTTCTACATAGCTATGAAGTATTAGTTACTTTTCTGTTTCTGTGTAAGACACTGACCAAGGCAACTTGTAGGAAAAAAGTTTATTTGGGGCTTATGGTTTCAGAGGGTTAGTTTGAGTCTTTGATGGCCAAGCAGAGATAAGAGGTAGCAAGCGACTGAAACAGCCCTGAGAGCTCCTACCTTGAATTGCAAGCAAGATGCAGGGAAAACTAACTCAAGCTGGCTTCAGTCTTTTGACACCTTAAAGCCCTGTCCCCTCTTCCCCCCCACCAACTTGCCTCCTCTAACAAGGCTACACCCAACTTTTACCAAACAAGTTCCACCAATTGGCAACAAAGTTTTCAAGCATATGACTCTATGGGGCCATTCTCCTTCAAACCACCACAAATATAATAAACCTTTGTTTTGTTACTTATTTATTTATTTATTTAAGAGGAAAAAAACCCTCTATGTAGCCCTGGCTGTCCTGGAACTCATTCTGGAGATCAGGCTGGTCTTGCTGAGGTGGCTTAGTGGGTAGAAGTGCTTGCTATAAAGCCTGATAACCTGCATTCAATTCCACAATGGAAGGAGACAACTGACTCCTTAAAGCGGCTGTAACAGGTTTTCTTTTGGACCACCAACCAACTCCGAAATCATGACATAGAAATTTACTAGCAATTTTGAATGCTTGTTCTTATCTTATGTTTGTTCCACTAGCTCTTCCCCCTCCCTCCCAAGGGTTTCTCTGTAGCTTTAGAGCCTGTCCTGGAAGTAGCTCTTCTAGACCAGGCTGGCCTCAAACTCACAGAGATCCGCCTGCCTCTGCCTCCCGAGTGCTAGGATTAAAGTTGTGCACCACCACTGCCCGGCATCCCACTAGCTCTTACAACTTAATTTAACTTGTGTTTTCATCTGTGTTTTGCCTCAAGGCTTTTACCTTCTTTCTGTATGGCCTGATTTCAATGCTTTTTCCATATCTGGTTGGCAGCTGCCTAACTTGTCCTGGGCATCCGTCCTCTCCTCCTCTCTCTTTGTTCTCTAGAGCTGAGCCTAGATTCTTCCTCCTACTTATTCTGTCTGCCCACCAACCCCACCTGTCTCTCTCCTGCCTTTCTATTAGCCATTCAGCTTTTTATTAGACCAGTCAGGTGCCTTAGGCAGGCAAGGTGAAACAGCAGCACATCTTTACATAATTAAGCAAGTGCAGCATAGTCAAATATAACACATCTTTATGAAGGGGGAGGTGATGTGGGATTGCCCTCTGAATGCTGTAAATATTGCTTAATAAAAAAACTGGCTTGGCCTAATAGGGTAGAACAGAGCTAGGTGGGGAAAACTAAACTGAATGCTGGGAGAAAGAAGGGCAGGGTTAGAGAAAAACCATGGAGCCACAAGAGACAGATGTGCTGAAGGCCACGACCTCATGGTGATGCACAGATTAATGGAGATGGGTTAAATTAAAACGTAAGAGTTAGCAAATAAGAAGCTAGAGCTAATGGGCCAAGCAGTGATTTAAATAATACAGTTTCTGTGTGATTATTTTGGGGCTGAGCAGCCAGGAACCAACAAGTGTCCTCCTCCAACATCTTTACATAGTTAAACAAATGTAGCATATCTTTACACAGTTAAATATTAAATTCCACTGGTTTCTTTCTGGTCTCCACTTGTATTGAGATATGCAGTATAGGCTGACAAAACCCATTTTCTTGGCAATTAATTAGCCAGCATCATTACCAGCCACTGCGGTCTCCGTGTTTGTTTGGTAGACTGGAAGTATTTTGTATAAAATATTACTAATATATGCTGTATAACAAATGTATTCTTTTCTTGTTAGATAGATGCTTTTTAAATGTGGGTCCTTGGAGAAATACCAAGGAGGCCACTGACTGGACCAGATCCATGAGGGTGAGAAAAGTCAAAGTGGGTCAAAGAGGTGACCATGTTACCCCAAATGGGTTATATACTCTCTTGAGGCTGTTTTCCTGTGCCACAGAGCCTGCCTTACCTGGAATTGCCTCAGCAAGGAGGCCAGGGGGATGAAATTAGGCACTGTGGAAGGAATCCTTGGAAAAACTTGAGCTGTATGGGCAGAGGTGATGGTGCTATGTGGACACTGGCACATGAGCTAGTCACCCTAATGAAGGAACAGCAGAACTTAGGGTCAGCTCATGCTGGCAAGGATGCAAAGCAAGGAGAACATGCCTCCATTGCTGGTAGGAGTGCAAACTTAGCCACTTTGGAAATCAATATGGCGGTTTCTCAGAAAATTGGGAATCGATCTACCTCAAGACCCAGCTGTACTGCTTTTGGGCCTATACCCAAAGGATGCTCCATCATACCACAAGGACACTTGCACAGCTCTGTTCATAGCAGCTTTATTCATAATAGCCAGAAACTAGAAACAATCAAGATGTTCCTCAACTAAAGAATGGATAAAGAAAGTGTGGTACATTTACACAACGGACTGGTATTACCCAGTCATTAAAAATAATGACATCTTGAAATTTCCATTGGCCAGAGGAGAAATGGCAGTAGCCTTATCTGGGTCTTTTTAACTGTTAGTATTGATTCCCTAGCATTGGTCGTTTGTTCAGTGGCGTCTGACCAGCGTGCTGCAAGTTTTACTCTGGTGGACTCACACTGTATCTTTTCCAACCCAGAGGTCCTTGGCCAGCCAGAAGAAGAAGTGGAATTGGGTGCAGAGATGGTGGGTGACTTGGTAGAAGAAGGTACCCATCTGGGTGAGTAGTTCTAAAGTGTTCGTCTGTCTTTTTTCTCCATTCCTACCCTTCGGGTTCCGATAGCTTATAAGGAACGTGCCCACAGCTGAAATGCCAAATAGTACCTATAATTTCATCTGGCATGTGCAGGTTGTGGACTCCTGTTTGGTTTTGTTGTTTTTGTTGTGTTTCTTATTTTATTTTATTATTAATTAATTAATTAATTTTTTTTGGTAGGGTTTCTCTGTGTAGCCCTGGCTGTCCTGGAACTCCTTTGTAGACCAGGCTGGCCTCAAACTCAGAGATTTACCTGCATCTGCCTTCCTGATCCTAGGAGCTTCCAGCACCCAGCTTATTTGTTTTTAAAGTTTTTTTTTCATTTTTATTTTATTTTTTTCATTTTTATTTATATATATGTGTGTGTGTGTGTGACTGTATGATGTGTGGGGTGTCCACGGAGCGCAGAAGATGGGGTAGGACCTCCCTGAGCTGGAGTTATAAATGATTGGGAGCCACCCGGTGTGGGTGTTGGGAACAAGTGCTCTTGTTCAGCAGGCCATCTCTCTGGCCTCTGTCTGTTTTTGAGGCAAGTCTTAATACGTAGTCCACGATAGCCTGGACTTACTATGTTGCTCAGGCTGGCTTTGAACTCATGATCCTCCTGATTCTACCTCTTGAGTAGGATTACAGTGTGAGCCACCATACTTTGACTAGCCCTGTTCTAGATGGTTCTTAACCCCTGTCAGTCTTTGGAGTATTGCAGACTGCGTAGCATGCTTTTTCATGCCCTATAAGTAATATACATAGTAGGCTGTGGTCAGAATGAGCGGTGGAGGGTGGGCAACAAGTCACAGGACCAAGGGAAAAAGAAATGAGGAGAGGTGTTTAAACAGAACATCCAGGAAGAACAAAATAATATTATTTTACTAGTTTATGTGCATGGTGTTTTTTCTGTTTGCCTGTGCACTTCATGGTTGAAGTGTAGAAGGTATCAAATCTCTTGAAACTGGAGTTACTGATGGTTGTGGCCACCATGTGGGTACTGGGAATTGGACTTGAGTCCTCTGTAGGAACAGCTGCTGCTCTTAACCACTAAGTCATTCCTCTGCTCCTACTTGTGTGGTTTTCAAACTATTAGTTTAGTGTTAAATGCAGGGCCTTACACATGCTGGGTAAGCATCTGCGGCTAGGCTTTATCTTCGGCCCCTTTTTAAAAAAATCTTTTTAAAATTTTGATATAGGGAGTTTGAGGTCAGTCTGGTCTACAGAGCGAGTTCCAGGACAGCCAGAGTTGTTACACAGAGAAACCATGTTTTCAAAAAACAAAACAAAATTTAGATAGGGTCTCACTTAGTTGCCCACACTGGTCTTGAACTTACCGTGCAGCCTAAGCAATCTGTTAACTTGTGACTCTCTTGACTCATCTTTCTGAGTAGCTGAGGTTATGTAAAGGCCTGTATCACCAGGCCCAGCTTCAAATTTGTTATTTTAACACTTTTGAACCAAGTGGTTACAGTGTATTTTGTCATTTTTCATAGAGTTTAAGCACCAGCTTATAGATAAGTTTGGAGAACTATAATAACATTGTTGTCTAAGAGTAAGATGCTGAGATCCTCCTCCGGATTGTCCTAATTCAATCATCCTCAGAAGCTTTGTTTTGAGTCTTCCTGAAGTCCCCAAGCATTTGGTTCTGGACACACCAAAAGTACTGGAATATAATCTTTTGTTGGTCTTTTTCCTTGCAGCAGATAGGGCCATGGTTAAACAGGAGGTGCTGTACAAGCAGGAGGACCCTGCAGGTCTGCCCAGCATGTTTTCCAGTGCTGCTGAGCAGCAGGCTTTCTTTGGCATGGAGCAGGCTGTGTTCTGGAATAGTCCAGGAGATTCTGCCCTCTTGGAATCAGGCCCTGGGGACTCTAACCCTGAGTCAGTTGAGGGCAGTAGAAACCCTGCCCCTGGTAGAAAAGTGGACTGCCCCCGAAAACAGAAGGCTCAGAGGCAGGTACAATTGGGTCAGGAGTGCGGACAGAGCCTGAAGGTGAAAAGGGACAGCAGCCCATACAAGTGTTCTGAATGCCAGATCAGCTTCCGCTACAAGCAGCAGCTGACTGCACATATGCAGAGCCACGTGGGCAGAGAGTCTTACTCGGCCACAGAACCAGAGGAGAGCCTTAGGCCCAGGCCACGACTGAAACCACAGGCCAAAAAGTCGAAGCTGCATCAGTGTGATGTGTGCCACAGGAGCTTCAGCTGCAAAGTCAGCCTGGCGACCCACCAGCGCTGCCACCAGCAGGGGGGCGCCAGCGCCAGCCCTCATATCCAGGAGAGATTCTCACCTAACAGCTTAGTCGCTCTGCCTGGCCACATCCCGTGGAGGAAAAGTCGGAGTTCTCTCATCTGTGGGTACTGTGGCAAGAGTTTCAGCCACCCGTCTGACCTGGTGCGGCACCAGCGCATCCACACTGGCGAGCGGCCCTACAGCTGCCCCGAGTGTGAAAAGAGCTTTGTCCAGAAGCAGCACCTGCTGCAGCACCAGAAAATTCACCAGCGGGAGCGGGGTGGGCTGGCTTCAGAGAATGGAAGGCCCAATGGCCTGCTTTAAGGTTGCCAGCCCCTCACCGTCTGGGGGTGGAGGGGGGTGGCGTGAGACCCCCGCAGAGATACTACAAAGTTAGGCTGACTTCTTCCTGAGGAAAATTGTTTCTTCTTTGCCCCCCTTGGCTAAGCACAAAGGCTAGTCTGAGACACAGGAGAGATCTGTGCCCCAGCCTCTGCCATCTTGGCCCTGCTACTGGGTTTACTGTTTCTTTAGCCTTTCAGGTCCTTGGTTTTCTCCTTTCTGGTGCACTGTCACACCACAGGAACTGGGGACCAGTTCCAGGGCCCACCCTAGCATTTCACACGTCTTCCCACAGTTGAATGGGGCCACAGAGGTATGTGGAGAGTTCCGGGAAGTACCTCTACTTCCCTTCCTTTTTTAGCCTCCTTGTTAAAAACTAGTATAAATAATTTAAACGAACTGCTTAGGTTGTTCTAAAGACCTCTTTTTGGAGTTAGATTCTTGTTGATTTTTTTAAAATATAGCTCAAAACTTGTTTTATAAATTTCAAGAGTTGTAGACATTGTTCCTAACATGGGAACTGAGCCTACCCTCCAGGAGGGTTAGTTTATGGGCTCCTTTAGCCCACCCACACTTAAAATAGGCCAGAGAGCCAAGACACTGCTGGGCTCCCTTGGTGGGTTGCAGAGTGCACTCAGATGGGGCTAGGAGAAGCCCCTGAAGCCCCTGCTGGGAGTAAAGACTTCTTTGAAGAAGCTGAGAGCTCAGTTCTGGGAGTTTGGTGTCTCATACTCTACCCCTTTTTGCCCCTGGCTTTGCTGTGTTTCTGCAGTTCTGGGGGCAGGAGTAGAAGGCAGAGCTGGGTTCCTATACCAGGTGTCACTTAAGGTTCAGATTAGACCTCCAGTGTCTTTCCCAGAAATGGAGAAAACGCACAGACGCTTGTCTCAGGAGTGTTGAGTACCTGCCCCACTGTCATTTCGGGAGGGGGGTGAGAGTGGGTTCCTTGGTCACATGTGAATGTATCCTTGGATGTTTTACTATGTCTGGAATAAATCTTGTTACTTGTATTTAAAAAAAAAATCACATGGGATGTTTTCTGTTTATCGAGACTTGTCACCAGGAGTCAAATGAGGAGAGGTTCCTCACCAGGAAACCTAGCCTGACCCTATGATCATCATGCCTCAGAGCTCAGACACTGGACCAGGGATACTGTTGCTGCTACAGTTTTACACTTCAATGTCAAGGTTAGGTTCTGTTTCCCTGTCCCCAGAAGTACTTGCTAGGAGCTTGAAGGTAGTACAGCTCAGACTCCATCCTACACCTCTGGGTTGAGACATTTTTGTTGTGTTTCTGTTTTTCAAGACAGTGTAGCCCTGGCTATTCTGGTACCCTCTCTGTACAACAGGGTGTCCTCAAACTCAGATCTGCCTTCTGCTTCCGCCTCCCAAGTACTGGAATTAAAGGTGTCTACTAACACTGCCTGACGGAATTTACATTAAAGAATATTTTTGTTCTTTGAGGTGGGGTTTCATATGGCCCAAGTTGGCTCTGAACTTGCTGTGAGGCTGAAGCCGTGCTTGAACTCCTGATCTTCCCATCACCGTTTCTCAAGTACCACCATGCTGAGCAACATTTCCTTTTAATGCCAGCATACAGCACTTTTATTGCAATAGTAAAACTTGAAATCCATATGTTACAGGGGGTAGGGACAAAAGCATACTTTATCCCACCAAATCTCACTACACAGGACAGCAGGAGGTGAGAAGAGACGAAGGAAAAGCCAGGAAGTCAAAGTTAGCAGAGAGCTAAGCTTCAGAACCCAAGAGATGCTGTAGGTATGATGGTCAGTGTCATCTTCTCAGAGATGGCTGAGTGTGCATTGGGTAGAACGTCTACTAACAACACCTAAATAATGCCTTCAGTTTAAAATTTTTGTTAAAAGTACTGAAAGTTTAGGAAGTGGAGCTTGGATAGTTAGAAAATTACAAAACTCGTGAAAATTCCATTAGAAATACAATAGGATTTTTGTTTATTTGTTTTTTGGGACAGGGTTTCACTTTGTAATAGCCTCAGCAGTTCTGGAACTTACTCTATAGACCGGGCTGGCCTGAAACTCACAGAGATCTGCTTGCCTTTGCTTCCAGGGTATGGGGATTAAAGATTAAAGGCCTGTGCTATCCCTGCTCAGCCATAGGATTTTTCTTTTTTCTTTTTAAAGGCCAGGTCAAAAAAGAAGGCTTCAGAGATCCCTCCTCGTTCAGGGACAGATACTGTAGTATCTAACACATGAGGGAACTTGTTTTAAAAGGCACATAGTTTCTGAAGATGGGAGGGGCTGGCAGAGGCAAAGAATCCCTCCTCCCCAGTTGAGCTTGTGTAGGACTTTGAATTAAACAGAAGGACCTCCTTCACATTGGAGAAAACTCAATAGCACCTCTAATCCACCATGGTTTTGCATTACAGCAGCAAATTGTCTTAATGTATAATAGATAATTTCATATATATAATATATGTACATATAATAGATTTTTAAAAAGTTCAGATTTCTGTTTCCCCACCCGAACAGCAGTTCCTAGTCTAGAGTTAACCTTCATTTGTACTGTTAATACTGGCAATACCCTTCATTGGAGACCTGTATGCAAAAGACAGAAACTGAATCTTCATTCAAAACAAAACGAGTAACTTGGGGCATATAGTTTATGGCATGTAGTTTTGTTCAACACACAAGAACAGGAAGAGGACACGGAGGTGTCTGAATCAAAGCTGAGTGGGGGAACACAGGTGTTTATACAAAGCGGGGCATTGGAGAAAGCTCCTCATGGGTCCATGTGTACACAAAACATACTTTTTGTTTTTTTAAGACGGGGTTTCTGCCAGGCGGTGGTGGCGCACGCCTTTAATCCCAGCACTCGAGAGGCAGAGGCAGGCGGATCTCTGTGAGTTCGAGACCAGCCTGGTCTATAAGAGCTAGTTCCAGGACAGGCTCCAAAACCACAGAGAAACCCTGTCTCGAAAAAACAAAACAAAAAGACGGGGTTTCTGTGTAGCCCTGGTTGTCCTGGAACTCACTTTGTAGACTAGGCTAGCCTTGAACTCAGAGTTTCACCCGCCTCTGCTTTCCCAGCGCTGGGACTAAAGGTGTGCACCCCCACTTTCAGAACACACAACATTATGTAACCTCCAGTAGGCATTGTTTTTTATTCTAGATCTCTAACATTTGCATGTATATGGGTGCATGCATGTCTCTCTCTGTGTGGTGGTCAGAGGACAACTTGTAGGAGTTTCCAAGGGTCAGATTCAGAAAGTGTTCTTTTTCCCCCAGCTGTTAGGGGACTTGCTATGTAGCCTACTTGACTTCCCAGCCTTGCTCCCACCTTCAGCCTCCTGAATGCTGTTATTTCAGGTGGGAGCCAGCATACCAGGCTCCGTAGGCACTGTTTTAAATGACACAACTTACTTGCCCATTTCAACTGTCACATATTGAAAGGCTGCTCTGGGAAGCGTGGAGAAGAAGGTTCTGGGAAGTGAACTGGTCAAGTTGCACATACTACATAGGGCCGCAACGTCACATGCCCAACTAAGCTGGTATGCCTCTCCTTCCTATTCGCTCAGTAAACATAGTGCTCACACCTGGCCCTAGTTAGCCTAGCTAGTCTCACCACCATATGACATGGTGGAGCTGTTGGACATAGGCTTTCTTGGGTCTTACAGTGGTGTTCCCAGCCGCGGATCCAAAGCAAACTCTAGTGCTGAAGGCTGCTACAGCCTTTCTTACATGCCACGCCAGTTGGGCTGCTCATTCCTGTCCTGAGTCAGCCTCTTGCCTTTTTGATGTCTAAGCTTTTGAGAGAGCTTGCCTCATCTGTTTTTATACTTGTTCGTGTGAGCATGTTGTGTAATAGTCCTTCACATTGAAAATATGTCACCTGATTGGTTTAATGAGCTAAATGGCCAATAGCTAGGTAGGATTTGGGGGGCAGAGAAAATCCTGGGAAGAAGAAGGCAGAGTCACCAGCCAGATGCAGAGAAAGCCACTGAGCCACATAAAAGAACAGAGATTAAAAGAAATGGTTTAATCTAAGTTTTAAGAGCTAGTTAGAAACAAGTCTAAGCTATTGGCTGAGCTTTTATAATTTTTTTAAAGATTTATTTTATGATGTATACATCATTCTGCCTGTATATATGCCCACACGCCAGAAGAGGGCGCCATTTCTCATTACAGATGGTTGTGAGCCACCATGTGGTTGCTGGGAATTGAACTCAGGACCTCTGGGAGAGCAGCCAGTGCTCTTAACCACTGAGCCATCTCTCCAGCCCTGAGCTTTAATAATAAGTGTCCATGTTGTGATTTGGGAGCTGGTCGGTGGGACAGAAAAATTTGCCTACATCAACACACGTATGCCATGGCACACTGGAGTTCAGAAGACAACTTAAGAGTTCTCTCTTACCATGTGATCAGACTCCAGTGACAGACTTGGCAGCAAACACCTTTCCTCCTTTAAACCATCTTACTTTTCCTCATCCATTTCTTTTGAGAGCAAATAAATGATTTGTTATGTAGGCAGTTTTAACATTCAGGATACATCAGTGAGCAGAACACATTGGCTGTGGTTGGTTTTATGTTAAAATATAGTTTCTGACACTGGACCTGTTTACAGACTTCCCTAGACTAACACAGTATTACAGTGTGCACTCCCAAACTGATTTTGTTTTGTTTTTCGAGACAGGGTTTTTCTGTAGCTTTGGAGCCTGTCCTGGAACTAGCTCTTGTAAACCAGGCTGGACTTGAACTCACAGAGATCCGCCTGCCTCTGCCTCCCGAGTGCTGGGATTAAAGGTGTGTTCCACCATTGCCTGGCTGCAACTAATTTTTAAAAAAGGTTTTATTTACAGTGTGTGTAGGTCAGTCATCTGCCAGCCTCAGAACTGATTATTTTAAAGATATTTTAAATACATACAGACACCAAAACAAACCCCAAAATAAATTTTTTTTAAAAATGCCAGCGGGAAGTTCATTGGTTTATTGGATAAAGATCATAGCATGAGTGAAAAATGCAGGAAACCAAGAAAAGCAGGTTTTACTTTATATTCCAAGGTTAATTCTGGGCTTCCCGAGTAAGGGTTTCTAGTTCGAGAAGGATATTGGTCTTAAATGGAATAGTTTATTCAGGAGAGCTCAGGACATGAACTGGTTAGAGAGCCGTACACATGAACACAGTAGCTGTTGTCCGGTCCATTGTGTCATTTGAATTCCCCTGGTTGGAAGAGCCGGATCATCAATCAGCCTGGAGCCAAGGGTTACAGGATGCCCTGCTGATGGCCCACGCTAGCCCAGGCTGGATGTGGCAGAGAGGGCTGGAAGAAGGGGCTCTGCCCGGGCTGTGCAGGTGGCAGTCATAAATCCCAGCGGCTAAGAACCTCAAATGTGGGTGCGTGAGAGAAGGATACTCCGGAAGCACCTTCCCTTGGGTTGTGGCGCAAGCCAGGCAAGCGCTCTACCACTACCACTGAGGTAGGTCCCAGTCTCGGGCTTGTTTTTTTTTTTTTTTTTTTTTTTTTTTTGGTTTTTCGAGACAGGGTTTCTCTGTAGCTTTGGAGCCTGTCCTGGAACTCCCTTGGTAAACCAGGCTGGTCTCGAACTCACAGAGATCCGCCTGCCTCTGCCTCCCGAGTGCTGGGATCACAGGCGTGCGCCACCACCGCCCGGCTTTTTTTTTTTTTTAACGCACTTTTCCCCTTAGGGATTCCCAATTGTTCTGGAAAACCAGAAGGGTTTAGGAACCTTTATCCTTTCTCCTAGGTTCTCCTCTCTAGGTTACAGGGTTACAGATCCTAGAAAAGGGTCTCTGAAAAACCTTGGGATGAGGGTGTTCCGCCTGAGCGTGAAGTCTGGGAATTTTCTGAGCGTTTCCCTCCCGGGCGTCTTCCCTGAATTCCCGTCGAAGCCAGCGGCTATGCGTCCCAAGCCAGGCTCGGCGTCGCAGCCTCGGCGTCGCAAGCTCGCGGCCGCGGGGTGGAGCGCTCCCGGATGCGCCCCCTTCGGACGGCAGGGGGCGTTGTGCGCGCCCGGCCGCGGCCTCCCCCGCGGCTCCCTTAAAGGGCCAGCGGGGCACGTGGCTCAGGGGCCGCCAGGCAAGCAGTTCCGACGCTGGGCCGCTCCTGCTCGTTACCGACGCGCAGCGTGCGCTTCGCTCAACCTGTCGGCGGAGAACCTCAGCCCGCGCGTGGTCCGACCTGTCGGCGGAGGATCGCACCCCAGCGAGGACACGGTAGCCATGGCTGAAGCGGCGCCCGCCCGGGTAAGCGCCCCGGCCCAGTGGCCGCCGCGTGCGAGGGTCTCGGCACACCAGGCCCGGAGCACTCCCTCCCTACCCTGCCCGTCCCCCAGCCCGCGGGCGTCATGGAGACACCGGCCTGGTGGACACCGAGGCCACGGGCCTGCGCCCAGCGGCGGGCGGCCCAACACCAGGCCCGGTGGGGCTGCGCCCTAAGATCGGTGACCGCGACCATGCCCCCGGAACCCGGCTAGGCCGGGCTCTCAGATGCCTGCTGAAGGCCTCGAAGAACCCTGTAGATGACACAGCTGAGAACCCCTGCCCGTTGTGGAGTACCCACCGCATCCGCAAGGCTGAGGTTGCAGAGGGGCAGGTAGAGGCCGAGCTTAGGTCTCAGGCTAACTAGAATGAGACCTCCGTTAAAATACCTAGCAACTCTACTTTTACTTAGGAAACAATTTGACTGAACCCTGTTAGCAACAGATTTCTGAATTTTGTGACCTTTTTCATTTGTTTCTTTAAAGATTACTTCAGTTGTTCTCAACTTGTAGGTCGCAACCCCTTGGCGTTGCATATCAAATATTTACTATTCGTGACAATAGCAAAATTACAGTTACGAAGTAGCAACAAAATGATTTTATGGTTGCTGGTCACCTCAACATGAGGAACTGTATTAAAGGGTCGCAGCACCAGGAAGGTTGAGAATCACTGCAAGTTTAAAGCAGTTTTAGAAGGGTAGTGTGGCCATGTCAGAGAACATGCTAAAACTTTTGCCTGTAAAAAAATCTCTCTGTAAGTATTATCTGTTATTACCAATACATCTCAGACAAGAGTCTGAAACCTTAGTTTCCTGGTAACTTTTTGAAGGGAATCTCTCCTTCCCTTTAGTTTGCCATGTGTCCTTCTCGGTTCCCTGCCTACAAGGAAGAGAAAATGGGCTTTATGGGAGTGGGGCTGGAAGGCCTTCCCATACCTGTCCAGATGACATCTTCCAGATCATTCCACCTGCCCTATCCCTCACCTGTCTCCAGCACCTAATATCCCCTAAACTTGCTAACAGGATAAATCTCAACACTACCTATCACATTATTGCAACAACTACAGCTCTCACCCAGTGGACAAGAGATGCTCAAGTCCCTGACATAAAATAATGTAGTGTTTGCATATAATACACTCATAGACTCCAGAATATGGTACGTCATATCTAGATTTCCAGTACAATAGAAAGGCTAATCATTGCATCATGGAGGAAATAATGACAGGAAAAGTGTGAACATGTTTGAAACAGATATAAGTTTTTTCTTTCTAATTATTTTATTTATTTTTATTTCAGGTTGGGTGAATCTTTAAATGTAAAGCTGCAGGTTTACATTAAGACAGTGTTTGGTATACTGTGCAGTTCTGGGTGGTATGGAATTTGCCAGGCAGACCACACCAGGCCTTGAACTCACAGAGATCCACCTGCTTTTGATTCCCAAGAGCTGGGATTAAAGAGTGTGCCTCCACACCTGGCTGGTCTCAACTCTTTAGGCTAGCCTGGAAGTGTCTAGATCAGGCTGCCCTTGAACTTGAGGCTATCTCCCTGCCTCAGTTTGTAAATGTTGGGATTGTAGATGTACCATCATGCCTGGTTTAAGATGCGGATATTTTGATTATATGATCCTTTTGTTTTCTTGAGCAGATTTCTCAGAGGTACAAGCTGATGTGTAATAAGAGGCCTCCCACCCCTCTTCTTAACCCCAGCCAGATGCAGAGAAGAGCTCATACCTCTACTCCACAGAAATCACACTGTGGACTGTGGTGGCAGCTGTGCAGGCCTTGGAGAAGAAAGTGGATTCTTGCCTGGCCCGCCTGCTGACATTGGAAGGACGCACAGGAACAGCCGAGAAGAAGCTGGCTGACTGTGAGAAGACAGCTGTGGAGTTCAGCAACCAGCTGGAGGGCAAGTGGGCCGTGCTGGGTACCCTGCTGCAGGAGTACGGGCTGCTGCAGCGGAGGCTGGAGGACATGGAGAACCTCATGCGCAACAGGAACTTCTTGATCTTGCGGCTTCCCCCTGGCAGCAAGGGCGAGGTCCCCAAGGTAGCCTTTGGATGTCCTGAGCTGGGGAACCTGGGGAGCCATGCCCGTAAAATGTGTGGGTGAACAATTGTGACACTGGTTTCAGGTGCCTATGACCTTTGATGACGTGGCTGTGTATTTCTCTGAGTTGGAGTGGGACAAGCTGGAGGACTGGCAGAAGGAGCTCTACAAGCACGTGATGAGGGACAACTATGAGACGCTGGTCTCCCTGGGTAAGGCTGCAAGGGAACACCTCGGCTTCCATCTAAGGAGGGCTTCCTGCAGTCTTTGCCTTTCCTTTAGGCAGGGAGACTGAGACCTTTCCCTATCCCCTCCCCATTCTGTATGCAGATTACGCCATCTCCAAACCCAACATCCTCACCTGGATAGAGAGGGGAGAAGAGCCTTGTCCTTCAGGCCCCTGGGGCCAGAAGGGGAGTGAGGAGGAGGCAACATGCCCAAGGAAACCAAACACTGGTAAGTATTGGCAATATTGGGAGCACCTGGGCAAAGTGAACAGCACACTACCTTCCCGGGTACACTGGGCCATCTTGGGGCTGGAAAGGGAGCATAGGCCCGTCACCCAGAATGGGCTCAGTGGTTAAGAACACTCACTGCTCTTGCAGAGGACCTGGGTTCAGTTCCTAGCACCCACATGACAACATAGTTGTCTGTAACTGTAGTTCTAGGGAATCTGGTGTTCTCTTCTGGGCAGGAGGCATGCATGCAGTGTACATATACACAGGCAAAACACTTACACACATATACACATGTTTATTTACTAATTTTTGATTTTTTTTTTTTTTTTTTTTT
>NW_004949251.1:152062-197921 GCF_000317375.1 Microtus ochrogaster | reverse complement strand
GTTTCTCTGCGGCTTTGGAGCCTGTCCTGGAACTAGCTCTGTAGACCAGGCTGGTCTCGAACTCACAGAGATCCGCCTGTCTCTGCCTCCCGAGTGCTGGGATTAAAGGCGTGCACCACCATCGCCCGGCTAATTTTTGATTTTTTAAAATGAGGTCTTGCTATTATATAGTCCTGGCTGTCCTGGAACTCACTTTGTAGACCAGGCTGGCCTTGAACTCAGAGAGCTACCTGTCTCTGCCTCTCAAGTGCTGAAATTAAAGGCCTCTGCTACCATGGTAGGCAATGAAATAAATAAATAAAATATTTAGACATAACCCAAAGAAGAATAGGACAGTGACCACCAAATGGTCATCACTGATCTTCAGCAGTGAATTCTAGGCAAACCTGGCTACAGGGTGAGACGCTGTTCCAAAACAACAAAAACAAACAAAGCAAAAAAAATTCAGTGATGGAGATTTTACCACCCATCTCCCTTTTTCTAGACTTAACCATAATATCATCATACACAGAAAATCATCTAATATCTGGTCCTTATTTTCAGTAGGAATTTAGATCCTAATTTTAATAACTCAAAGTTCAAATGCTGCATTGGGTTTATGTCTTTTAATTTTATGAAAACCCCCATAAAGTCCTCCCATATTTTCAACAGTTTTTACTGAGGTGTAACTTGTGTACCATCAAATTTGCCTATTAAAATATAACCCTAACACCTCGGGCTGAGGTGGAGGATTGTAATCTCTAAAAAGTCAAATAGCCAGGAAGAATCAGGAGTTTGAGTTTAAGGCTAACATAGGGGTGTATGACACTGTCCCAAAAAGACAGAAAATAACCTCTACCAAATAAAATGTGGCCTATAGAACAGGTCTGTAATCCACGCTGTTCTGGAGGACAGGAGACTCGTAGATCAAAGCCTGCTTAGTCTACAGAGTGAGTTCAGGGCCCGCCTGGGCAACTTAATGAGATCTTGTCTCAAAATTAAAGTGTTCGTAGTGATGGTGCACACCTTTAATTCCTGCACCTGGGAGGCAGAGGCAGGAGAATCTCTGAGTTCAAGGACAGCCTGTTACAAGTGAGTTCCAGGACAGCAAAGGCTACTCAGAGAGACCCTGTCTTAGGGCTGGTAAGATTGCTTAGCAGGTAAGAGGGTTTGCTTAAAGGTGTGATGGCCCAAGTTTAATTTTCAGAACCCGTGTTGAAAAGTGAGAACTCACTCCCAAAAAGTAGTTCTCTACCTGTGCACATCGTTCTCATGTGATGGTATGGCTGTACTTGCGCTCACACACACTCTTACACCAATAATAAATACTAAGTAAAAATTTAAAAAGACTTAAGTTGAATAAACATTTTAAAAAGTGAAAGTAAGCCAGGGGCTATAGCTTCATGTCAGAGCTTTTGCCTAATGTGTGCAGCACTTTTGGTCAACCTCGGTACCACAAATATGCATATATACATAGATGTTTACATATGTCATGCTTGGAGGATTTTTTTTGTTTGTTTATTAAGGCATGTAGCAAGCAATAGTCTCAAACTTGGTATGTAGCTAAGGATGACCTTGAACTGGTTGTCTTGCTTCCTCCTCCCAAATGTTAAAATTACATGCCAGTCTTCATGCCCAGCTAATCTAATTTCTGTGGTTTTTTAATATAGTCACTGATTTGTGCAACTATTGCCAAAATCTATTCATTCATTCATTCATTCATTCATTCATTCATTCATTCATCAAGACAGGATTTCTCTGTGTAATAGCCCTAGCTGTCCCAGAACTCCCTTTGTAGTTCCCTCTTTGTTATTTTGGTTTTTTGAGACAGGGTTTCCCTGTGTAACAGTCCTGACTGTCCTGGCACTCATTCTTTAGACCAAGCTGGCCTCAAACTCACCTCTGCCTGCCTCTGCCTCCTGGATGCTGGGATTAAAGGCATGCGCCACCACTGCCCAGCATTTATTTTTTAATATTATTTATGTGTATGGGTGTGTTGCCTGCATGTATATCTGTATAACACATGCATGTCTGGTGCCCAAAGATACTGGAAGAGGGTTTTGGGATCCCCTGATATTGGAGTTATAGTTATGAGTTTCTATATAAGTGCTGCCAGCACCTGGTTTCTGCCCTCCCCCTTTTTTTCTTATTTATGGGTAGGGTTAAATTAGAAGAAATCTGTGTTCCCCCTTTTCCCACTGACAGTCATGCACTTAGATGCCTGTTAATTCCATGAGAGGAAAGTATCTAACACTCAGGACTCCAGATAACAATAAAGAAACCCAGTGTGCTATGGCACTTTAACAGCCAGGGGTTCATATTCTTCCATATCTCCCTTTCTCTGTCTGGGCTTCTGAACCAGTGTCTTGTGGTGCTTTGTATGGCTTCTGTTTATAGTTCCTATAAGGAGCCAAATATATGACTTAAACAACTCTATTCTACCATCTGCCAGTGAAACAGCTGTCTTTTTGTTGTTGCTGTTTTGTATTTTGTGACAAGGTCCCATGTAGCTCAGGTTGGCCTCAAACTCAGTATGTCATCAAAAGATGGTCTTTGACTCCTGGTCTCCCTCCCTAAGTGCTGGGACTGCAGAAGTGTGCCTCCACACCTGACTTACCTGTGTGTATGGAGAGATACAGGTATGTATCACAGTGCCCACGTGTGGAAGTCAGAGGAAAACTTTCCGGATTTGGTTCTCTCCTTCCACTACTACATGAGTCCCAAGAAGGAACTGAGGTCATCAGGCTAGACAGTAAATGCCTTTACCTGCTAAAGCATCTCACTGGCCCTTATAGATATTCTGTTTTGCTTTTTTTAATTATTATTATTATTTATTTATTTATTAAAGATTTCTGCCTCCTCCCCGCACCGGCTCCCATTTTCCTCCCCCTCCCCTAACCAAGTCCCCCTCCCTCGTCAGCCCAAAGAGCAATCAGGGTTCCCTGCCCTGTGGGAAGTCCAAGGACCACCCACCTTCATCCAGGTCTAGTAAGGTGAGCATCCAAACTGCCTAGGCTCCCCCAAAGCCAGTACGTGCAGTAGGATCAAAAACCCATTGTCATTGTTCTTGAGTTCTCAGTAGTCCTCATTGTCTGCTATGTTCAGCGAGTCCGGTTTTATCCCAGGCTTTTTCAGACCCAGGCCAGCTGGCCTTGGTGAGTTCCCGATAGAACATCCCCATTGTCTCAGTGTGTGGGTGCACCCCTCGCGGTCCTGAGTTCCTTGCTCGTGCTCTCTCTCCTTCTGCTCCTGATTTGGACCTTGAGATTTCAGTCCAGTGCTCCAATGTGGGTCTCTGTTTCCTTTCATCGCCTGATGAAGGTTAATATTCAGGAGGATGCCTATATGTTTTTCTTTGGGTTCACCTTCTTATTTAGCTTCTCTAGTCTGTATTGCTTTTTGAGACAGGGTCTCATTCTGTACCCCAGGCTTGCTTGGGGCTCATTTTGTGGCTACCTTGGCGGTCCTTCTGCCTCGGCTTTCCAAGTGCTGGCATTGCAGGCTTGTGACACCACACTGGCTTCTTGTTGCTGTTATTTGCTTTTTTTAAAAAAAAAAGTTATATTATTTTATGTATCTGTGTATGTATGCAGGTCAGGAAAATATTTGAAAGAGTTAGTTTTCTCCTGCCACCATGTGAGTCCCAGGGATGGAGCTACAGGCTTGGCAACAAAGGGCTTTTACCTGCTGAGCGATCTTGCTGGCCTTATTTGCTTTTCAGTCAGGGTCTTACACCATAGCCCAAATTGGCTTGTAATTTAATATGTAGCCCAGGCTGGCCTTTAACTCATAGCAATCCTCCTGCCTCAGCCTCCTGAGTGCTTGGGTTGAAGGTATGAGCACCACACCTAGCTGTCTCTGGGTTTGTTATGGAAATAACAATTTCAAGACCTAGTGACTGTTGCGTGTATAATGTCTGTGAGCGGTGTGACCCGCTGGTGTCCAGCTCAGCTCCCTGGAATGTGAAAGAGACTCGGGAGCAGTGTGAAAGAGACTCGGGAGCAGTATTGTCCGTTACAGATCCACTTCTCGTGACTCTAGCTGGGTTCTCAGTTCCCCTGGAAGAGAAGTGCTGACGGAGGTTGTGGAGGCCCTGCTTAGGTTGCTTTGTGTGTCTCCCACATTGTCCTTGTTTCCTGCACCCTGTGTTCATGAAAACCCACACTGGTGAGTTCAAACTTGTAGAGATAGAGCCTCTTCTTTCTGTGATTGTGTATTCTCATCCAAATATGTCTGTTTCCAGCTGTCCTCAGCACATGTGGATCCATGGTAGGAACCTTTGGCTGATTTCATATCAGACAGATTCCGTCAGCTCTTTAACCATCAACCCTTTTGCTCATAGTATACCTTTTTCATAATAATTTGGTTTCTTATTTTGCTTTGTTTTGTTTTTGTTTTGGTCCTGAAAGACAGGAGAGAAGAAAGAAAGTATGAAGTATATATTTCACTTGGTACAGTGTTTTATCTAGCCTACATGAAGCCCTGGTTTGATCCCTAGCACCAGAAAAGTTTTGTATGGTGGTACATGCTTATAATCCCACCACTAGGGATGTTGATGCTGCCATGTCAGAAGTTTAATGTTCTCAGCTACATAATGAGTTCAAGACCACCCTGGAATACATTTGAGACCCTGTCTCAGGAAACAAACACAGACGGACAGTTGAGATGGCTCAGCAGTGGTAAAAGGTCCTCACCAGTATGGTGAAAGGTACTTGCTGTGTATGAATCTGATAATATAAGCTCCATCCCCAGAACCTGCAGTGGAAGAAAACCAACTGCTGAAGGTTGCTTTCTGACCTACATACCTCCCCCCTCATCTGTCTGTCTCTCTGTCATACACACTCTCTCATTAGTAATTTTTTTTTTAAAAAGAAGGAAAGAAGGCTGGTGCCCAGCAATCAGGAGTCAGAGGGAAGTGTAGCTCTATGAGTTCAAAGTCAGACCAATCTACATGTTGTGTTCCAGGCCAGCCAGAGCCATATAGTAAGACCCTGTCTTCAAAACAAGACCAAAGCAAGAGGAAAAGAAAAGCAGAACTCTCTTCCCCCAGCTCTGTTCCGTGAGAGGCTGCTTAGGCTCATTTTGGAGCCTCTAATAACCACAGTCACAGCCAGGTTGTAGGAGACTCTTCTGGGAGGCCTGCCACAGCAAACACCATGCGCGGATCCAAGGGTATGAAGAGGATAGGTGTGGAGGTGGAGTTGTCCTGAAAGAATATTTAGGGGCTGGAGAGGTGGCACAGCTGGTAAGTGCCCTACCGCTCTTCCAAGGAAAACAGCACCCACATGGCAGCTCATAACTAACTGTAACTCCAGTTCGAGGGGATCTGACATCCCGACACAGACATACATGCAAGCAAAACAACAACACACAAGCAAGCAAACAAAAAAATCCCTTTAAAAAAATATTTAAGGACATCAAAGCTCCCAAGATGATTTCTTCAGGGTGTCTTTTCTGCTGTACCAGTGGACTCCCTGGCACTACAGAAGGTAGTTTGGGGGAAAAGACATCATTAAGTAGCCAGGTTTTAAAAAATTTATTATTTACGTTTACATTTATTTTTTATTTAATTTTTTTGTGTTTTTTGAGATAGGGTTTCTGTGTAGGTTTTTTTTTTTTTTTTTTTTTTGGTTCCTGTCCTGGAACTAGCTCTTGTAGACCAGGCTGGCCTCAAACTCACAGAGATCCGCCTGCCTCTGCCTCGCGAGTGCTGGGATTAAAGGCGTGTGCTACCACCGCCTGGCTTACGTTTACATTTATTTTACTGTTTGTGTATGTTTTACCTTCTATATATATATGTATACCATGTACGTGAAGTGCCCACAGAGTCCAGAAGAGAGGACATTAGACCTATGGTGTTGAAGTTACATCCCATTATCAGCCACTATGTGAGTGGATAGCCAGGTTCTTGATCCAGCTGTCATTCCTATCTTGCATTCTCAGTTGATTACATGTTGGACAGAATTCTTATGGGCAAAGAGGCTTAGACGTAGCTCAGCATGGCAGAACACACTTCCAGTCCCAGCAAAGAGAGGCAGAGGCAGGTGGGTCTCTTGAGTTTGAGGTCGCAAGGTCTACATAGTGAGTGCCAAGGTAGCCAGGGCTATGTAGAGAGGCCCTGTGTCAAAACACAACACAAAAGAAGTTTTACAAGAGTAGAGCTGTGAGGGCAGTGGGCGTAGCCACTGTATTTTCACATCCTGTCTTTGGTTTCCAAACCCAGGATCTGAAACTCTGCATTTAGTGTGGCCCTAGTGTCACTGGCCACCTGCCTAGGAGACCTCGGTGTTGTTCTCAGTGATGTTGGTTGTGTTTCTAGGAATTCCTCTGAGTCCAGAGCATGCCCCAAGTCCAGCCAGCCCTGACCTAGAGGAACCAAAAGAAAGGCAGGTACCTAAGCAGCAACAGCAGCCGCAGCAAGAGGAAGCAAGAGTTTTTCTACCTGAGACAGACACTGGTAAGTGAGGACGGCTGGGCAGCAACACAGGCGCTCTCAGCATAGGAAACAAGCAAATACTGAACTCTGCTGCAAAGACTCATCCTCTTAGATGGGCCTTGGAGAGGTAGCTTTAGTCTCTTGAGTGCTCAGATGTCTGAAGAGCACTGGGGCCTGGACATACCTGTCTGGCTGGAGTAAGGGGAGAGTGTGAATGGGACCTGCTGGATCTTCTACAGTGGCAGTGCCAACATGGCGGTTGGTGTCCTAACTCCAGTGTGGCGCTAGGTTGACATGCTGTAGTTTCTCAGTGTTCTGAAAACCTGTTGAGCACGCTGACTTTTGTCACTCACCCAGGATCCTGTGTCTGCTTCTTGCTGGTCCTTTTCTGAGACTTACGCAGAGGGCACCGATCCTCATGCTCTCAGCTGTGCTTCTCTTCTCTTCTTCTTTCTTGATGCTGGCCTCATTATAGTGCTTTCTCTGCATTTCCCCCATAGCACATGACTTCTCTGTGTTCCTCCCAGTCAGTGTGTAAGCTCAAGCTTTTTTTTTTAAATATTTATTTTATTTATTTATTATGTATACAATATTCTGTCTGTGTGTATGTCTGCAGGCCAGAAGAGGGCACCAGACCCCATTACAGATGGTTGTGAGCCACTATGTGGTTGCTGGGAATTGAACTCAGGACCTTTGGAAGAGCAGGCAATGCTCTTAACCACTGAGCCATCTCTCCAGCCCCTAAGCTCAAGCTTTTGCATAGAATTTGTAACATGAGACCTCAGGTAGGAGGGTAGTGTCGCTGACCATCACATACCTGGGACTCTGTCCTCGGGCCTTTCCAAACCTTCTGTTATTTTGAGGCTGATGAAGGTAGCATATGGAGAGAGAGGTTGTGAACCTGGGCCTACATGTGACTGGGCTTGTGGCCTTACTAGCTCTGTTCCTACCTCAGAAGCCCTCCAGATGGACGCCTGAAGATTTCTTCCTCTCAGGCCCTTAAGCATGTCCAGGACCTGCTGGGGAAATGGCCATGTCTCCTGTGGTACTTGTGTCAGGAATGCCCTCATCTGATTCTCTCTCTCACAGGGACTCCAGCCAGCACCAGCACTTTACCCATCAAACAGGAGGGAGAATCTACAGAGGGAGAATGTCCACCCTCCCCTCCCACAGACAGCCTGCCTGCTGTGGGACCAGGTGAGTGGCAAGAGACACTTGTGGCTGTGGCAGAGCCTCATAGCAGCTCAGAAGGACATTTGTGAGTAGCATTCAGCCTGTGGTCAACTGGCCTAATGGAAAGTCCTGCTTGAGGACACACTGCGTGTCTTAGGTGATGGTTTGCTAGTGGCAGGAAGGCTGTTCATGTGGTGCTCTAGCACACAGGAACCCTGCGAGCTGGCCTATCTAGATTCGCAGCTGTGACATTTGGCACTGCACATTGACCTATGGTTTAAATGTAGGGGCTGCACCTGAAGTCCATGTTTTTCTGATAGGGCTCAATAATAAGACCTTTGCTCTCTGCACCTGAGGACCACTATCCTCACTTCAGCCTGGGCTTTTCATGGCTCTGTCCCTTCCCTTCTACTTTCTCAGTTCCACCCTTGCATCAGGTGAGACCTGCACTGGGCCCTTATAGGAGTCACAGGCTGATAGGACGGTAGAGGCTCCAGGTGGATTTATTTGGGATGAGTGATACACAGGCAAGTCACTCCCATCCCCTCCCCTAGGCCATAGAGGCGCTCTCTCTCTCTCTCTCTCTCTCTCTCTCTCTCGCTCTCTCTCTCTCTCTCTCTCTCTCTCTCTCTCTCTCTCTCTCTCTCTCTCTCTCGCTCTCTCTCGCTCTCTCGCTCTCTCTCTCTCTCTCTCTCTCTCTCTCTCTCTCTCTCTCTCTCTCTCTGGGGGTGAATATAGCTGACTGGCTTTAAAACCACAGTTTAGCCAAGGCTTGTCTTAAATTTGTGGCAATTCTCCCATCTCAGCTTCCTGAGTGCTGGGATTACAGCCACAAGGCCTCTTAATCATGGTCTGGAAGCAGTTGGGGCCCATGGGCTCCTTGTCCATCTCTATTGTAACTAGTATCATCACAACACTTAGGGTCTTGGTAGCACCGTTGCCATGGCTGAAGTGTCTCCCCACTATAGTCCCACCCATCCATCTTCCAAAGTCAAATCCTGGACTCCATAGGGTTCCTGGCTCCTCTTGGCTTCTGTAACTTTCTCCCTTCTCTGCTCTTCTTAGCTCATCTTCTAAGAATGAGCACAACACAGCAAACAAAGGTGAATAATCCATGAGGCAGACCTGCCCATGGTGTCTGTGAGTAGGACCCCCTGACCTGCTCTGAGGACACTCATAGAAACTGGGCAAGGGAGAAGAGGCCTGAACCTGGAACAGGACCTGGATCAAATGGTGAGGGGAGCTGTGTGATTCTCTTGGAAACCAGTCATGATTCCTTTGCCAGGTGGTGGTGCTGTGACCATCAAGACAGAAGCACAGGCCGAGGATGAATCTGAGCAGCAGCTTCTGGAGTCCCTGAGCCAGTCCCACAAAAGGCCCAGGACTAGAAGCTCCAGACGGCTTCATGACCAGGGAGTGCCTAGGGTACTGATTAGGGAACCCCAGGCCGCAGAGGCTAGGAGGGAGCCACCCTGTACCCTTCCTCAACGACAACGACAACGACAGCGGGCATTCTCATGCCCTGACTGTGGGGAGAGCTTCCGCTTGAAAATTAATCTGACAATCCATCAGCGGACCCATGTAGAAGAGGAGGAACACAGGGAGGTTTGCAGTGATTTGCCTGTTGGGTCAGGGGAAAGCCACTCCACACTGGAACCAGGGGAGGTGGCGGTGCCTGGTCCTATCATCGGCTGGGTACCTCAGAAGCCCACAAGGCACCTTTCCCTGATAAGCAGTGCTTTCCTGAGACAAAGGTCAACAGCTAAGGTTTACCACTGTAGTGAATGCCTGCTCTCCTTCCAGCGACGGAAGACCCTGATACTGCACCAGCGTCAGCATACAGGCATCAAGCAGGGCTGGCCTGCCTGTCCCTACTGTGGCAAGGCCTTCCGCCGGCCCTCAGACCTCTTCCGTCACCAGCGCATCCACACTGGTGAACGTCCCTATCAGTGCCCCAAGTGTGGCCGGGCCTTCAACAGGAACCACCACCTCACTGTCCACATGCACACCCACTCATGAGGCCAGGCTATCCTGTGTTTCCTCATTTTGTCTGTCCACTTGAGAGCCCAGCCCTGAAGAGAAAGGCTGACCAGAGGAGCCTGCCATGGCACCCCTCAGGCTCTCCTGAGTACCCTGGTGGGATCTGCACTCTCAGGCCTTTCCCTTGTTCCTGACCTGACATTGGTCCTTCATTCTGGAATGGCTTTGGAGAGTTTTATTGTTTTGTTTTCCACTCAAATACGAAGAAGTCACCCTTTTGGTGACTGTAGGTGTGTGATAGGTGCCTCCATCTCCTGATTCCTCTCTTTTGGACATTCCTGACTCGGGAAAGAATCACCTTTGGCTGGTACTGCAGTCAGTAGGAATAGAAAGTTTTGTCTCTTCCAGGATGGGACAAGAGAGACCTTGGGGAGAAGGTTTACATGGATGAAAATCTGCAGTCTACTTGAGAAAAAAAGAGTTCACAGATGGCTAAGGGAAGGCCCTGGAAATTTGCATTTCTCATTTTTATTTTTATTTTTACTTTGTTGCTTTGAGAATGTTTTTCTTGGAGATCCAAAGCTGCTGAGGGGCAGGAACTTTGTGCTACCTCCTCCATTTGGTGCTGACAGGGTGGGAGGGCCTGCTTAGTGTAGACTTGTTTTGGTGGCTTGGCTTGGCTGCTGTTCTGAAAGCAGAGGGCTCAGGTGTGTTGAATGCTCAGGGTGATTCTCACTCTCCTGCCTTCCCCTCGTGTGGCAGTTGTGAGGGAAATGGAAGCTAGGAATGAGCCCCTCCTCTCAGGTCTCAGGGTTGGTAGTGTGACCCTTTGTGACCTGCAAAAATGCCTGATGGAAACTAGAGCAAGCCCAGGAAGCCCCTGCCTGGGGGAACTCTGGGATGAAGCTAGGGAATCCTTCCACCCTCTTGAGCCTCATGTTCCTTGTCTCACAGAACAGCCCAGATGTCACTGTAGAGTAGTCTGTGTCAGGAGGTGCTAGACAAATGCCTATTTTGTCCATCCTTTTAAGTCTGGGTCTCTTTTCTCTTTGTTGATTTTGTGCCCTTTCTCCCCAGACAGACTCCTTCAGGAAGAACCTCTTTCTTTTTCCAAGTGGCAGTTCCTTCAGTTTCTAGAAAGACTTTCCAGCCAAGCTGGTACTTGAGGGGCCTTTCAAAAGCACCAGCTGAAGCCCAGGGGTTTGAGGTGACAGTCTCAGACCACAATGTTTTGGGGATGGCTGGTTCATTTTGCCTCTTTGCCACGCCATGTTGGGTGTGGCCCACACAGCCTGGTAGGTCCCATCTCTCCTGGTAGTTTGCTCTCTTGTTTGGCACTCAAACACCTGAGCATAATCAGGAGGGCTCCTAGATACCATCATCTGGCTGTGCTATTTTCTGATGCCGTTCAGACCCTTGCCTCTCAGAAGCCCTGAACAGATGCCATCATTCCTGGGCCAGGGATAAGTAGACAAGCCGTTGGCAGTTCTGGATCCTCCATGCCTGCTCACCCAACTCTTGTCTAAGCCCCTCAAGCAAGATAACAGCTGTTAGTAAGCGCTCAGACAGGATGTGTACAGTATATCTGTTTCAAGCATAATCCTCAACTGCAAAAGCTCATCCCTGCTGTTCTGGAGGTGCTGGGCTGAGGTTCCTGGGCCTCTTTCCTAATGTTAAATGCTCCCTGGAAACAAGTATTCGACGTTTAAAGCACAAAACAAATGCTAAGGGTGGGGAAGGTGGGTGCTGTGTAACCTTGGTTGACCTCGGGCTTGAGTGATTTTCCTGCCTCTACCTCCAGAAGGCTAGGATTTACTTGCCTGCGCCATAATGCCCAATCGGGCTTACTGCGTTTGTCCTGGAATTAATTAAGACACGTTAAAGAGTGTTTTGAGTTAAAAATGAACTGAACGAAGGCTGCTTGTTGAAGGAGCCCAGCGATGGTGTCTAGATTTGATCCCAGAGTCTTCTGGCTCCCTCACTTATTAAAACAAAGAAATGGTTGGCCTATATGGCTCTAAGAACTATGATGGTGGCAATCTTAGCCTAATTGGTGCTCTATAAACACGTTTGAATAACTACGTGCTTGTGGCCTAGTTTGTACTGGGTAGTCTGAGCTGATGATCGCAGTGGTTCGCTTGGCTCCTCGACGCAGGTGGAGCTCTTAGGAGAAGGGAGCCAGACACCTGGCGCTTACACCTGCGGGGTGGAGACAACGCGCCCGCACGCTGCGGGCTGGTGCTTCGGCTCAATGGAGTCTGAGCTCTGTTCGGCCAGGAGGCGGGACCTCCATTTCTAGCCAATGAGAAACCTGCTTTCGGAGGGTGGGGCCTGCGATCCAGCCGCGGGAGCAGTGGAGGAGCAGCTGAGACACCGCTAGCTCACGTCTCTGTACGTTCTGTCCCGAGGCTATTTGCCCCGGACGGTCGTCCGAGTCTGTTGCGTGTGGGCAAAAAGGACCGTCGGTAGGGAATATCGCAGCGGCAACTCTGAGACGAGGCAGGATCGCGCGCAGCCATGACCGAGGCGGCTGCTGCTCCGGTAAGGGCGGTCCGCACAGACCATGTGGGGATGCGAAACGGTCTCTGAATTTGCCTGGAACACATCACCTCCTGAAATTGGATTGAGCTCGGTAGAGTCTCAGGGAGGAAGACTAGGACTCCTACAGGATAAAGCCCTTGTCTCTTGTCCGGGTTTTGATCATTCATAGTATAAGCCAATTGAGCTTAACCAGGAAATGTCTGGGCCTGATACACCGGCTGTGGACGTTTTAACTCCACGGGACTCCTTTTCCGGGATCTCTCCACCATTATTGGCCATCTCAGATCTATTCCTGAGCTAAGGCCCCTCCAGCTAACCCTTTTGGTCCTGGGAGTCATAATCTTGTCCTTACGGGGGTTCCATGGTTTTCAGGCCTGAACTCGATTACATTCAGGGTGGATGCATACACCCTCACCTGCTATTTCCCAATAACCCCCAGGAAGATTTGCTACTGTAGTTGGTAGGGGGGAGTCATCATTATAGAAGATGTTGGTTAGGTGTGTTTTAAGCTCAGGCTTGACCTATTGGCTTCCAACTCGTGCGAATGAACTGCTGAGATACTGTCTCTGAAGGTAGAGGTCATCTGCTAGCTATAGCTTTGCAGTAACTTCAGAGACACTTCTAGGTGCCAGATTTGTGGCAAGGGTCACAGAGAAACGAAGATATTTGACCCTTATCTGTGAAGACTCCTCCCAGCCATAGCTTATTACTGGCCATTGGTCAGAAGCCAGGATGGCACTATGGTTCTGTAAAAGAAGGGATGAAAGGATAGGTGTCAGTGACAAGTATCCAACTGTGTGGGGCACTTTGCTGTGTCTTTTTATGGAAGATGTCTTGGAGAAAGTTTAGTGTCACAAAAGTTGATTAATTTCAGTCTTTGGTTTATAATATATAAAAATTCTGGTCAGTGGTCTGGAACCTTTGTGTTTATTAGTAATACAGTATAAGGTAATGCCATGCAACCTGAGAGCCGTTTCATACCTGTAGCTTATTTCATTCTTGACCACCTAAGAGAGAGAAAGTCATGATGTCCTTGTAATTGAGAATACAGAGCCTTAGAAGGAATAGTGTATCTTAGCCCCAACCTGCACAGAATCCAGTTCTGGAAGAGACCTGCTATCCCACAGAGGAGCTCCTTGCTCTTTGTCTCATTATTTCGTTATACATGAAGCACTCACTGTCCAGCTCCTTTAGACAGGGTATTTTTGAGGTTATTTCCTTTTGACTATGATGTTTGCTTTCAGCTTTCTCTGGCCCCTGCTTACTGGCAGCTAAGATCAAGCCTTCCAGTGTGGTGACTATTCAGGGGCTGGTTGTTGAGGTACGTCAGGCACAGAGACTTTGTGTCCAACTTAACACAAGCAGGAGTCGTCTGAAAGGGGGGAACCTCAACTGAGAAAATATCTCCAAAAGGTTAGGCTGTAGACAAGCCTGAAGGGCATTTTCTTAGCTAGTGTTTGGTGTGGGAAGGCCCAGCCTATTGTGGGTGGGCCACATCTGGGCTGGTGGTCCTGAGTTCTATTAGAAATTAGGCTGAGAAAACCATGAGGAACAAGCCACTAAACAACACTTCTTGATGTCCTCTGCTTTAACTCCTGCCTCCAGGTTCCTGCCCTGACTTCAGTGATAGACAGTGATGTGGAAGTGTAAGCAAAGGAAATCATTTTCTAGTCAATGGTCTAGCTTTTGGTCGTGGTGTTTCATCGCTACAGCAGAAACCCTAACTAAGACACCTAGTATCTCGGGCAGGTCAGGAATTCACACAGCATTAGAATCACTGAGGTGAGAACTGCAGGGCCTCACTGTGGGGGAAGCTGCTGTGAGAGGAGGTGAGGGTACTGGGCTGTGGTGGTGCACACCTTTAATCCCAGCAATCAGGAGGCAGAGGCAGGCGGATCTCTGAGTTCAAGACCAGCTTGGTCTACTGAGTGAGTTCCAGGACAGCCAGGGACATTGAGAAACCCTGTGTGGGGGAGAGGAGGAGCTGAGATTGCCATTGGTATGCAGGTTTTGTGGTCTTGTTGGGCTGTGTCTGCAGAGGACAAAAAGGTGGTTAGTAAAAGTAGAGTAGTAGGGTTGGGGTTTTCTTTGGGTTGCCAGCCAGCTCCCAAATAAAGACACAGAGACTTATTAATTATGAATGCTGGGCCTTAGCTTAGACTTATCCCACTAGCTCTTTTAACTGAATTTAACCTGTTTCTGTTCTTCTACGTTTTGCCTCAGGGCTTTTTTACCTTTCTTTCATTCTGTCTGCCCTACTTTCCTGCTTCCTCTGTATCTGGCTGGCCCCTGAGCCAAAATTCCTCCTACTTACTCTCCCTGCCCAGAAGCCCTCCCCATACCTCCTCCCTTGCTATTGACCAATCAGGTGCCTTAAGCAGGCAAGCAACACATCTTTACATAGTTCAATATTTGACAACATAAACAAATGTAACACATTTCACATCTTTTCATTGTAAAATAAATTCATTACATCTTTGCATAGTTAAATAAATATTCTGCAACAGAGCAAGATTAAATCTGGTATACATTTGAATGCTCACTATTTAATTTTCCATTGCAGTGACTCTAGGTTCAGTATTCTTCCCATGAAGGTTCTGTAGGGTCTGGTGTCTGTTGTCTTTGACTGGAGTCTGAACCCATTCCAGAAGATCCTGATCTTACTGTACTGAGAACAATTCTTGGCCTTCTGGAAGCCAACCCATCTCCTTGTCTCTGGTCACAGGACTGGCATGTGGGGACTGGCCTCCAACAACAGGCCCAGATCCAGTCTGCGGAGATCTCCCTTTTAGCCATCCTGGCTGCTGTTCAGGCGGTGGAGAAGAAAACAGAGTCCCAGGCTGTCCATCTTCAAAGCCTGGAAATACGAACAGGGTCAGCTGAGAAGAGGCTGGCTGACTTTGAGAAGACAGCCATGGAGCTCAGCAGCCAGCTGGAGGGCAAGTGGGCCGTGCTGGGGACCCTGCTGCAGGAGTATGGGCTGCTGCAGCGGCGGCTGGAGAACCTGGAGAACCAGATGCAAACCCAGAACTCCTGGGTCCTGAGGCTGCCCGCTAGCAGCAAGGATGAAGCCCCCAAGGTATTCATAGAGTAAAGGGAGGCCTCCAGTCAACTACAGTGAACCTTAAGAGCTTTTTAAAATGTCAGGAGGGTGTGGCATTGGCAAGTTGTCTGCTCAGGCAGTAGAGTGAGTTGTTGGGAAGGACATGTTTGAGCAACAGCAGCTATCCCAGAATGGTCCCCCTCCTTTTTTTTTTTATTGAAAAGAATTGTTTTCAGTTGGTGGCACACACCTTTAATCCCAACACTCAGAGGCAGGGGCAGGTGGATCTTAGAGTTCAAGACAAGGCTGGTCTGCAGAGTGCCAGGATAGCCAGGACTACACAGAGAAACCTTGTCTCAGAGGGGAAAAAAAAGAAAATGAAAGAAAGAAAAAAAATTGTTTTCATACAATATATTTTGATCATGTTTTCCCCTCCCCCTAATTCCTCCCAGAGCCTTCCTATCTCCTTACCCACCCAAATTTACATTCTTTTCTCTCTTTTAAAGAACAACAACAACAAAAAAAAAAAAAACCCACACCAAAACAGCTGGGCAGTGGTGGTGCACATCTTTAATCCCAGCACTTGGGAGGCAGAGGCAGGTGAATCTCTGAAAACTACGCAGAGAAACCCTGTCTTGAAAACACATACACACACACACACACACACAAATAAAAAAAGGCAGATACCAAAATATACAAACAAAAGACTAATAAGACAAAAGCATGTCTAAACAAAGCAAAATTAAGCAAAGTCAATAAAAATACCATTTAATTTGTTTTTTGTTGTCTAACTACTGGATGTGGGATCTGCCATGAAGTGTGGTTAAATATACCCAGTGAGATGCCACTGAAAAACTGCTCATTCCTTTGCTGTCAGCTATTAACTGCAGATAGCTTCTTTGTTAGGGGTGGGATTTCCCTCCATCTCTGCAAGTTCACATGGACGTCAGCCTGGCTGTGTCTGGAGGACACTGCTGCCCTGGAGTTGTCCTCTGACTCCCACAGTCTTCCACATAGATCCCTGAGCCGTGAGGGAGGGCTGAGGAAGATACTCCATTTAGGACTGAATGCTCCAAAGTTTCTCGCTCTGCACGTTGTCTAGTTGTGGGTCTTTGCTAGTTCTCACCTATTACAGGAAGATGCTTCTCTGATGATGGCTGGATGAGGCATTGATCTGCATCTCAGCCTGGTGTGGCCACTGGAGGGATCTCTGGTAGAAAGTGTTCTGTATAGACAGCTGACACAGAGGAATGGAGGTGGGCTAGAAGGGAAGGCCCCAGGATGACTTTCGAAAGAGGAAATCTAAGAAAGCGTCTCCATTCAGCTTCCAACCGAAGATGCAGGTGTGCACAGGAGCTGGGAAGACACTTCTGTTGAAATGTGGGCAGAGGCTAGCGTTTGGTCAGTGGTGCCCATAATTTTGGAGCCGTTTCTGGCTGTTCTCTGAAAGGGTGTGGGGATTTGTATTCCTCCAGGTTTCTATAACTACTGAAGAGGTGGCTGAGTGTTTCCCTGAGCAACAGGAAGGCGGCCCGGAAGACTGGCAGAAAGAGCTCTGCAAGGACGTAGCAAAAGAGAGCCGTGAGGCGCTGGGTGCTCTGGGTAAGAGACATCCCCGAGGCTTCCAAATGTGTTTCATTCTTTTCCTCGGTGTGTTGAGACCTTTGGATCTGAGAGCCAGAGCAGATTGGTCTTAGAGGCTTTAGAAGATATCTTTAATTCCCATCTTTAGAATTAAGTGTAGACATGTTTCTATTTTGTATGTATGGGTGGTTTTGCCTGCGTGTGTCTGTCTATGTATCTTATGCATGCCTGGTGCCTGCAGAGGCCAGATTACCTGGAACTGGAGCTGTAGATGGTTGTGAACTGCCATGTATGTGCTCAGAACTGAACCTGAGTCCTCCGGAAGAGTGTTCAGTGCTCATAACCACTGGGCCATCTCCAGCCCCATGGGCATGCTTTGTGAAGATATCTCAGGTCTGAGAATTGAGGGCTCGCAGTAAACACTAGGTCCTCCAGCCTCGTGTTCAGAAGTGTGTTTTTATGTGATACTTGATTAGATCTGGAATTTTGTAGCTACATCCCCAGCTCCTGCATCATCTTGGAGCTTGCAGGAAGGTTAAATTGCTTATCCAAGACATCAGTGGAGACACACAGATTAGAATCTGCTCCTCACTGTCCAGTTCCTCTCAGTTCATTTCTGTGGAGTGGAGGCCTCCCCTGTTTTGTTTGTCCCTCTAGGACTTAGTTTGTAACTATACCTATTCTTATTCCACCACTGAATTTTGCTGTCAGTCCAGGAACTGTGGGAAAGGGTCAAAAGTGAGGCAGATAGTTTATCACCTCTGATGTGGGAGTGTCATATATCAATCTGTTGATTTCATTGGTTAAGCAATAAAGAAACAGCTTGTCCCTCATTGGTTAAAACATAGGTGGGAGGAGTAAACAGAACAGAATGCTGGGAGGAAGAGGAAGTGAGCTCAGACTCGACAGCTCTGCTCTCTGGAGCAGAGACGCCATGCTCCCCTCTCCTGGGCGGACGTGGGGATAGCTCTGCTCTCTGGGGCACACGCGATGAAGCTCCGACCCAGGATGGACTTAGGCTAGAATCTCCCTGGTAAGCCACCTCATGGGCTACATAGATAATTAGAAATGGGCTAGTCCAGGTGCGAGAATTAGCCTAGAAGAGGCTAGATAGAAATGGGCCAACCAGTGTTTAAATGAATACAGTTTGTGTGTAGTTATTTCGGGGCATAAGCTAGCAGGCGGCCGGGGTGCTGGGGACGCAGCCTCGCCGCTCCTAATTTCAACACACCTCCATCAGACTTCTGATACCCTGTCTATGGCCGTGACTCAGCTCTTTACCCTGCTTCCACCAAAGTGTGTTCTCTTTAGGGAAGGAGCTGAGTCTTAGTTTGCTATTTCCCTTCCACACGGTGCCTGGCACACTCTAGGGTGACAAACAGCGAGAGTGAGAGCTCAGTTTTCATTCTCCTCCGTAACAGCACTAAGGTGGAGTGCAGATCACAAAGCTGTTTGCTTTCCTTTGCTTTCCTGCTGCTAGAGACTGAACCTTGTGAACGCTACTACAGGAAGCCCCCTCCCACTGAGTTATAGCTACAGCCTTTTTTCCTGATAGGATCTTACTCTAACCCAGACTGGCCTGGAAGTTACTGGGTGACTCTGGCTGACCTTGAATTTGGGCCTCCTACCTCAGCCTCTGGAGTACTGGAATTCTAGGTGTGAACCACCCTGGATTTTTGAAAGGTGAAGAAATCCTTAGTTCAAATGAAAGAAACAATAGAAGAGACCACTCCTACTGAAAGGGGATAGATTCCCTGTTTGCTCAGAACAAAGGTACCATTCCATGTTGGAGGTATGTGTGTGTCTGCATGTGCCTGTGGTGGCACTGTACACATGTGATGTTAGACCCCCTAGAAATGGAGCTAAGAATCAGTGGCGAGCATCCCCATGTAGGTGCTGGGAACCAAACCCAGGTCTGCTGTAATAATCCTCTCTTAAGCCCATTCCCTTGTTTTTAGATTTTTACTATATTTGAGGAGAAAAGCCCTCATTTGAAGGGAGCTAAATTAAGAAAGAACACACTGACTGGTTGGCAAGTTGCACTGAGGTTAAAGTGTTTTGGGGGTCCCTGCATGGGTGTGGATACCACAGAGAGGGTACAGTGCCAGGATACAGAAATCAGCCAATAGCACTTGAGAATGGAGTATAAGCAGGAAGGGCTTGCTTAGTAGGTAGTGGCACTTGTTGGTTCACTGAGGACCCATGAAATGGGTGTTGGCTGGGATGTCCTTGGAGGTGCCCAGAACTTTGCTGTGGATGGGTGTCCTCAGGGGACTTAGGACTGCATAGCCTTGGATGGTCCTTGCTGTCTTACCAGTCACTCCTTCCTCCAATAGCTTCTCCACTGTCATTTGGTGTAAGCTCGCTTTATTTTCCAGAGGCAGCTCTTCCTGCCAAATTTCTGGGGATCTTCAGTTGGTAAGCATGGGCATTACAGTTTCAACATGTTTAAGTGATTTGGACACCTTGGAGTCTGAGAAGCTGGTTAGGGTCACCTGGCAGGGGCTGACGGGCCTCCAGCCTTTAGATTATGCAAGTGCATTTTTGTATGAATGTGTTTTTGCTCAGTAGTGCAGAGGTCAGACATTCTCTCTCTGGATACAGTCTTGCTATTAGATCTGGCTGGCCTAGAACTTATATAGACCAGCCTTGAGCTTGTATCTGTCGTTCTGCCTCTGCCTTCTAAGTCCTGGGATTACAGTTGTGCACCACCAGGCTCAATTTAAAAGACTTCTCGTGGACTGGAGAGTGCTCTGAAGCTAAGAGCACGTGCTGCTATCTAAAGGCTTTGAGTATGATTCCAGCACCTGTACCCATATAGGCATCTGTGAGCTCCAGGGGATAACACCTGTCCTCTGAGCACACTGCACTCGTGTGCACAGATACATATGTACAATATTTTTTTAAAGCCTCTCTTTATTGGCTACCTCCCCCATCCCAAGCCCCTCCCAGCATAGCTGCTGTTCTTATTATTGGTGTACATACTCAGAGACCTCACAATGTGTGTGTGTAAGTTAGAAGATAACTTGTGGGAATCACTTTTCTCCTTCTAATATGTGGGCTCCAAGAATTCAACTCAGGTCATCAGACTTGGTAGCAAGTGCTTTACCCAGGTGGTATATTACTGTTGACTTCGTTTTCCAAAGCTTGAAGTGCTTCATGTTAAAAATGGAATTTTCCAGCTGTTAGGTTAAAATTATGGAAGCAGCCTGTGTAGGGGAGGTGGGTACTTGTGGTTGGGGAGCATCTTCTTAGTATGATTGGACCACAGGTGCCACCAGAACAATGGAAAGCTGACCCTGTATTTCCAGGTCCAAACTTAGAACAATATTGAAGTATGTGATTGGTAGCTAGATAGTTGTGGCTTGAAATGGTTTCCTCTTTTAAGTTTCTTAACATTTATTCATTGGGGGAGAGCATGCATGATGTGCTGTGCTATGGATATGGATCTTAGAGATTGGAACAGATTAGTGAGGTCATTTGGCCCTTGAAGGACACCTATCCTAGGGTACTATGTTACTTAGGCTGCCAGAGACTGATAAAACCCACATTCCAGACTCAGGAGGCAGAAGCAGGTGGAACTCTGTGAGTTAGAGGCCAGCCTGGTCTACAGAGTGAGACCCTGTCTCAAAAAAAAAAAAAAAAAAAAAAAAAAACCTAGTAGGAACCGGGTGTAGTGGTGCACACCATGCACACCTCAGCTTTCTTCCCAGCCTGGTCTATAAAACAAGAGCCAGGATAGTCAGAGCCACAGAGAAACCCTGCTTTGGGGGGAAAAAAAAAAACAAAAAAACTAGCAGGAGGGAAAGAATTGCCCTTTTCTCTTAGTACAATGCATTTATTTCCAATTTAACAAAGTTCATACTTATAGACTATAAATATTGATCCATTTAAATCTCTTGTATGTAGGTTTTGTCTTCGCATACATAAATGAAGTAAGCTTCAGAGAGGTTGGGTAAGTCATCAGAGATCATGGAGCTGGAAAAGTCTGAGCCTTTATTTAATCCTGTTGTTTATCTGCTTGAAGTGTTCTCAAAATATGGTCTGTATTCTGGAGGGATCTGTGGGCCCAGGCAAACTCGAGCTGTTCTTCCCTACAGGAAGACGGGTGGTGTAATGAAAGGCTGCTGGCCGTGGTCATTCAGAAGCCTTGTACCTCAGCTCTCCTGACTCCTATCATACTGTATTTTAGTCTTACCAGAAATCCCAGCACTTATTTATTCTGCCTTTCCTGCCCTTGTGGTCACTAGAGGTCGTGACATCTGATGCCCTCGGGGCTTCTTTTCCTTAGAACCAGGCCAGCTGGAATCCCCCCACAGTGTTCTCCCCTGGATCAAGCAAGAGGAAGAGGCATATGAGAAGAGTCTGCGAGAGACAACCAGTGCCTATCTGTGCTCAGGTGAAGCCCAGGGATAGGTGTATATCTGGGTCTATGAACACCTCCAGGGGGTTTTCTGTATTCATGTCTGGAAGTGGCAGCGAGCAAGTATCCTGTGTTGTCCTGTTGTCTCTGCACCAGAATCAGTACCAGGGTGTGGTAGGCAGGCTTTCTCATTCTTGGTCTTGGTGGCACATATCAGGGGCTGCTGGGGAGCTGCTCTTGGGAGCTGTTGAAGTATCGATGAGAAGAGGCCTTAAGCAGAGGTACACAACTTAGCTGTTAGGGCATTTGGATGACATGCAGATGGTATAGAGTGGGCCTCTGGCAGAAGGCAAGTGGGAGATACGTAGGTTAGGACCAGAGGGAGGGCCTTCCATACCCTTCACACACAGGGTCGTGTGAGCCTCAGGCCTTCCATACCAAAGAATAGGGGATCAGGCAGCCCAGCGCCAGGCCTGTGGCAGGAATGACTCATCTCTGTCTCTCCCCACCAGAAACCTGGCTAGCTAACAAGAAAAGGATCCTGGAAGGAGAGTCCGTGCTACCAGACCCAGCGTGGGCAACTGAAGGGAGCTCCAGCAAGGAGGACTCTGAGAGGAGAACCTGTGGGGACCTGCTCCCCTTTTCCAGAGAGAGAGAGGTGGCCTCCCTCCCCCGAGGCTCTCAGAGTCAGCCTGTGCCAGCTCCTGAGGGCACTGAGAATGGCCAGGACTTCATTGTCAAAGAGCTCAGCACTCAGCATGCGCACCCACACCATGGATCTCCACCCTTTGCCAGTCTCCAGTGCCCCCAGAATGCCACACAGCAGGTAACTCTCACCAGGAACCGTCGTGCATCCACAGCCCAGCGTGCCTACACCTGTGTCCAGTGTGGCAAGAGCTTCGTCCACCAGTCAACACTTACCACGCACTACCGCACACACACTGGGGAGAAGCCTTATAAATGCGCTGAGTGTGAAAAGCGGTTTGGCCGCCTGTCCACACTGCTGGAGCACCAGCGCACCCACACGGGAGAGCGGCCCTTCCCATGTGCACAGTGTGGCCGTCGTTTTGGGCGCCTGTCCACACTGGTGGAACATCGGCGCACACACACGGGTGAGAAACCATTTCCATGCACCCAATGTGACAAGCGTTTCACACGCCTGGCCAATTTGACAGTGCACCAGAGTGTGCACTCTGGTGAGCATGCTTTCCAGTGCACCCAGTGTGGCTCCTGCTTCACGCACAAACCTAGTTTCCTACGGCACCTGCGCAGCCACTCTCAGGAGAAGCGTTTTACCTGTGGCCAATGTGGCAAGAGCTTCACCTGTCGCTCCTGGCTGGTGCGCCACCAGGGCAGTCATGCCCGCTCAGCCTCCTCTGCTTACGTGGCTGGTGAGAAGAGCTCACCAAGCTTTGAGTCACCTACAAGTCTCCTTAAGGGTGCAGCTAGGGGAAAGTTTTCCAGTGACCCTTCTATCCCCCCCAGATCCAAGGATACTAAGGCCAATCAGGACCATAAGGCCTATGGCAGAGGTCAGCAGCTCAGCGACCATGGTCAGGAAGGTCTGGTGGGATCTCTGCATAGCTGTCTGTCTGTAAAAATGGAGAATGCAGGGTAGCACCCAGAGAGTCCCTAATGAGGCAACATAGGGCTTCTAGGTCCCCTTGAACCCAAGCTGCCTCTCCTAAGGGACACTTCTTGGGTCAGATGTGTGGCACCTGCCATCTGTAGGCTTCCCAGGGGATGGTTCTCTCCCATGGACTGCAGGTGCTAATTGCCCCTGAGATTCTTGCTGCAGCGAAGGTTCCTGTCCCGAAATGTTGCAGAAACAGAGGTGAAGGAAGAATGAAGCATGAGTATATCTGCCAGCAGCAGCAGAGGCCTTGACTCTGTGGCTCCCTGATATCACCATCTTAGCAGTTCAGGCAGCAGCGTGGGCTTTTCACCCAGCAAGGGCTGCTGACAAGTTAGGATTGCTACAATTTTGAAAAGTTGAGTTGTTCTGCTTCCATCTGAGCAACTCTATTCAAAACTAGTTTCCAAGAGTTCCAGAGGGCAGGGCTGGGAATGTGACTTACCATTGTTCATCTGGCATGCATGATGGAACCATGGTTCAGTCCCCACTTCAAGTTAAACTGGCTGTGAGGGCACCTACCTGTGATCAAGCATTCCTGTTAATGCTGAAGGGTCAGAAGTTCAAGGTCATGTCCCTGTTTAAAGAAACAAAATATCCCTTAGGAGTTCAGGACAGAGTTGGCAAATACCCCACATCTCGCCAGTGGCCCCATGTTTTAGAATAAATGCATGTGTGTTCCCGAGGGCTCCTTCTGGAGGGGAACTGTGTCATTGTCTCCACTTTGGAAGAATGTGGCTAAAAGACCTGTGCTGCTCGCTATCTCTCTGGTCTTTGTCTACATCTGGAGGTAGTTTTCACATATTCGCTTAAAACCTATAAATAAATATTTAGGAAGAACTGTAAACTCTCCCCCTTGTCCTGATGATCCTGCCAAAGTTTGCTTGTTTATTTTGCAGTAATATTATTTAGCTCCAGATTTGGGTAACAGTGAGTTATTTTCAACTGTGTGTCCATGTTGAAGTTCTGAAAGAAAAAATGATGCAAAGCACCATGGAGTCAGGCTTGGGTGGGGTGGCAGATGGCCTGAAGGGCACTGTGACTGGGCCATTGGAAGTACAACTGCCTGCAGCTCTGGCCTCGATGGACACACACACATGAAGCGTGTACATGTCTGTCACGTGCACGTAGATACAGAAGCTGTGGAATGGGTGGTAAGTGCTGTCCATAAGGTGGCCCCGTACACTATTCACTTCCCGCCTCCATATTTATATATTAACTTGCATTAATCCTGAGGTCTATTGATTATAAGATAACCTTTATTTTCTACTTCTCTAAGCAAAAAAAAAAATCTGTAGCCCTGTCCTTATGATTTACCAATGCAAGTTAAGTGCATCCCAGCTGCAGCTGTATTCTCAGTGTGAGCAAAGTGTTAGGCTCTCCTGGGGAGATCTTGAGCAGATGTCTCCCCCCTCCCCAGGTGCTAGTGTCACCTCACTGTTACTTTGCATCCTTTTGAGCCCTTTACATGACACACACATCCCACACTCAGCGTGGACCCTCATAGCGACCCCAGTGCCATTTTAAAGGTCCCATAGTAGCCGGGCATGGTGATACACGCCTTTAGTCCCAGCGCTGGAGAGGCAGAGGCAGGCTGAGCTCTGGGTTTGAGGCCAACCTGGTCTACAAATCAAGCTCTAGAATAGCTAAGTCTTTACACAGTGAAACCCTGTCTCAAAAGGCAAACAAGAAAACCCACCCTTAGCATGGAAAGTACTCCTTGATGAGCAAATGCCTCTGTAGAACACAAGTCCCCAGCTGCTCTGTCATACTAGGGGGACAAGGACTTAGAAACTAGGCCTGTTCTGCAGTGCCTTCCTCAGGGAAGCGATCACTTCCCAAACACCCATCCGGGTGAGGACGTGAGGGTTCCTCCCTCACAAAGGGCCTGCATCTGGTTGCATTAATCTCAAAGAATGAACAAGTGTTTTGGGAAAGTACTATGGGAGCTAGGACTAGAGCCTGGTAGAATGTTTGCCTAAAATTCATAAAGCTGTGGATTTGACCCCCAGTACCATATAAACTGGCAGCTATGGTGTAGACCCGTAATCCCAGCAGTTGGCATGTGGAGGCCAAATGATCAAGTTCATCCTTGGTTTCATAGGGAATCCAGGGCCAGCCTCACAATTTGAAACGCTGTCTTAACAAGTCCTGAAGCCAGCCTGGACTATGTAGTTTGATCACCTCAGAAAAAAGTCTTATGTGACAGGAACTGAATGTTTGAAAACGGGAAGTGGGATTGCTCAGGGACAGGGCAGGAACGACAATCTAGTCCCGTGCGAAGGTGCTGGAGTTTGACTAGTCTGAAGTTTGAAGCCTGAAGATGTTGGGTTTGGGAGAGCTGTGGAGAGAACAGGTCCCATGTCTGAAGCTGTGGAGCTGGTAACGAAAGAAAAGCCTTTCCCTCTCTGCTTGATCTACCCAGAAACGAGGCAGTCCTGCACACACAAAGGCCAATCCAGGCTTTCCTCACCATGATGGACCATATGTTCTTATACTGTGACCTAAGATAAATCCTTCCATTAGATTGCTTCTGTAGATGTTCTGCCAGAATACCACAAAAATAATTACTGTATTCCCCTTCTGCTCTTTTGTTACTTAGATATGCTGAGTCCATGTCTTGCATTGCAGTAGCCCAGGCTGGCCTGAAGCTCCTGAGGTTTACAGTGTGAGGAACCCTGCTTGACTTCACTATTTACATTGGCCCTTTCTCTTTCCCTTCTTTGGCCTCCTTTCTTCATAGCCCTTTGTCTGGCCTACAGCCATTTAATTATCTTCCTCCAGGAGGACTGGGACCTTTTGTTCCTGAACAAAACCGCCTGACCTGCCTTAGATAATTACCAAATCTATTCACTAAGGAGTGGACAGATAAGTGTTGTAAAGGCACTGGGTGTGGTGGCACACACCTTTAGTCCCAGCTCTCCAGAGGCGGAGGCAGGCAGATCTCTGTGAGTTCGAGGCCAGCCTGCTCTACCTATTGAGTTCCAGGCCAGCTAGAGTTACAAAATAATAATACCTTGCCTCAAAAGCTATGAAAACTGGCAAAGCTGAGGCGGACACTTGGGGTGAAGATAGCAGAAACATATGTTTCAGAAGAAAGCTGTACTATACCTTTTATTCCGTTATAGCTCTTCATTCTCGACTTATTTTAACACATCTAGTTTCTTCTATTTGCTTACAAGTCTCACCCCTGTCATCATCTGGTTGGTGCAGGTTGACTTTAGGCTTGAGTTTATAATTGGAAACCATTATACAAACCAGGATTGCCGATATGCTGCTACAATGTCCCTGTACTATTCCTTTTAAGATGGGTACCTGTTATCTGTCAAATTTCTATAGAAATAAAATTATCTGAATCATGTTAGCCCAGTGCTTTGAAGTCGGCACCTATGGAGCAGTGAAACTGAAATAATAAGTTTTAGGCAGTCATAGACTGAGGGCCATTTCTTCTGAACCTTGTTGCTCAGAAATGGCTAAGAGAGTTGCAATGGGCTGGAGAGATGGCTCAGTGGTTAAAACTTCCAGATGGGCCTGGGTTTGATTCCTAGCACCCACATGGCTTCTCATGCCTTACCCATGACTCCAATCCCCAGGTCCAGGGGCTCTGAGACTCTCTGGCTTCTATAGACACCAGGAACATTAGTGGTGCATGGGTATACATGCAGACAAAACACCCATACTTATACAAAATATTCTCTTTAAAAGGGTCTTGAAACCAGCAATACCACTGTTGGGTATATACCCAAAGGATGCTCAATCGTACCACAAGGACATGTGCTCAACTATGTTCACAGCAGCATTGTTTGTCATAGCCAGAGCCTGGAAACAACCTAAATGCCCCTCGACTGAAGAATGGATAAGGAAAATGTGGTACATTTGCACAATGAAGTACTACACAGCAGAAAAAAATGACATCTCAAAATTTGTGGGCAAATGGATGGATCTAGAAAATATCATATTGAGTGAGGTAACCCCGACCCAGAAAGACAAATATCCTATGTACCCATTCATAAATGGCTTTTAGACATAAAGAAAAACCAGCCTACAATTCACAATCCCAGAGAACCTAGACAATAATGAGGACCCTAAGAGAGACGTATGTGGATCTATCTACATGGGAAGTAGAAAAAGACAAGATCTCCTGAGTAAATTGGGAGCATGGGACTGTGGGAGAGGATAGGAGGGGAGAGGGAGAGAGGGGAGCAGAGAAAATATATAGCTCAATAAAAACAATAAAAAAGGGTCTTGAAACTGATGGTGTACACCTTTATTCCCACACTCAGAAGGTGTAGGTAGACACAGGTGTCCCTGAGTTCAAGACCAGCCTGGTCATACAGTGAGTTCCAGAACAGCCAGCACTATAGTGAGACCCTGTTTACATCATGTGTAGACACAGGAATACATATAATGCCCTGTCAGATGCATTATGGGTGTTATGGTTTTGGCAGGGACCAGAAGCCATCTCTGCCTGGGGCCCACTGCCTGCTGCCACATGGCCCACCACCACTGCTCTGAGACCAGCAGCTGTCTCTGCCTGGGACTGGCTGCTCCCAGGGCCCGCTGTCTGCTGCCACATGGCCTGTCACCACTGTTCAGGCCACCGCTCTGGGACCAGCAGCCATTTCTGCCTGGGACTGGCTGCTCCCAGAGCCTGCTGCCTGCCACCACATGGCCTGCCGCCACCATTTGGGACCTACAGCATTTCTGCTGCCTACTGCCGCTGGGATCTTGGAGCATTTTAAAAAAGAATAACATTTGGTGTCGTGACTCGGATGATTCGCCCGCCCCAGACTTCCACCTGGGCCGGAGTTCTGGTTTTAGGCGCCATCCAGGACTCTGAGCTCCCTCCCGGGGCAGAATCAGGACCTAAGGACCTTCTCTACAACGACCCACATGTTCCATCTGCCTGGACGCAGCTCCTCCAAACAACAAATCAACTAATTGTGAGTGTCCCCATCTCGGCCAGCTTAACCATCTCTTTTTTTTTTTTTTTTTTTTTTTTGTTTTTTCGAGACAGGGTTTCTCTGTGGTTTTGGAGCCTGTCCTGGAACTCTCTTTGTAGACCAGGCTGGTCTCGAACTCACAGAGATCCGCCTGCCTCTGCCTCCCGAGTGCTGGGATTACAGGCGTGCGCCACCACCGCCCGGCTTAACCATCTCTTTTAACCCAAGGGATTGACCGTTGATCTCCCAGCAACCCTTCACGGTTTTTAGGGATGGGGGGACCTCCAACCACGGGCTTTCAGGGCCTCGGTTGTTCCCTTCGCTGGCATTCAATTCGACTTGTCTCCTGTGCTAAGCCTGTGCCTGAGATGACTGGCCTTAGGAAGCCCCTCAGCTCACCCGCACCTGGAGGCCTGGGGTCTCCAGTTCTCCCTCTTTTTCTTTTTTCATTCCTTTTCTTCCTTCTTTTCGTCGTAACTGCTGCTACGGTGCAGCACGCTGCTACGGTGCGGCCTGACCTTGGCTGAATCCCTCCTGCCTGGGAATCCCTCTCCCATCGGAGGCTCCAGTCGATTCAGCCAGGTTATAGCACCCCGCCCTGTGAGCTCAGACGCCTGTTCACAGGGCCTGGGTGTTCATGCCATCTGTATCTCGCCTTAATGGGGAGCCGTTCTCGTTGTAGGTTTGAGGTGCCACGTTTTTTGTGGGTGTTTTCACAGCCTTGACCATGGGAGCCAAGCCATCCAGACCTATCACTCTGGCCTCATGCTTTAATGCCTTACATTTATCTGTCTCTGTCCAAATAAATGGCCCCATTAAAACTATAGATGGCCGTTTTGGGTTCCAGCCTTTTGCCCTTCCCTGCTGCGGCTTCTGTTATGTCATGGCGGCTCTCCAACAGAGCAGACTACACGTGGTGGTCGCCATCTTGGTTGAGGGCCAGATGGGTCAGGTGACTTTTTCTGCCATCTTGGCTGAGGGCCAGATCATGTGACCACACTCTCCTGGTTTTACCCTACCTCTTCACTCGGTTTTCACTAAACTCCTCATGCTAACTCTGTTAAATGTGTTTTGAGCAATGGTCAAATGCCTTTGATAGGGCCCGTCAGAGGCGTCCATGTTGCCCAATTCTTGTTCATTCTTTCTATGTATAATAATCGTTTATTACATCTCATTTCAGACTATAAAACGTGTCTTATATTTTAAACTGGTATGTACCTTTAAGTCTCTTAAGCTGTTCTCTACCATTGTCAGTTCTGCCACTATCCTTATATTATGAGCAGTTCTTTCCCTCTCTCTGCCTTTTTACAAATGTAAATCTTACCTGTTGAGAGCCACTGTGGTCAAGCTCAGACCCAACTTTCCAAACAAATTCTATACTATAGTTATTATACCTGATAAACAGCCCTCAACTGCTCAGAGATCTGGGGAATGTGATATTTAAGTATTTAATTATTAAAAACTTTTCACAACAACAAAAAAGAGACAGGTTGGCTCCTAGCAGCAGCTCTCTGCTCCCTCCAAAGAAGACAGAAGACAGACACACGCAGAACAACGTCCTTCTGCATTTCGCTTCGACTGCCGAGTGCTGACCATTGGTCAAAACTGCCTTTCATCTAAACTAAAGACCTCTAGACGTGGACAAAATCACTGGAATCGACAGCCTAGCTGCTCAGGTCAATGTAGGCCTGTCTTCCTACAGATTTCTTAGCCCACAGGATCTTCTGGAGCCTGTCAGGCCCTGCGCTAAACAGCAAAGCTCAAGTGCAACCTTCAGCGACCATGGAGGACCCAAAAAGAGTAGCTCTGGGTGCCAACCAAGTAAGTTCTCTGTCATTTTTCAATCAGTAACTCAAGTAAAGTCTTATCCTTCTCAATGATCTCTGACAGTTTGATAGCTGAGAGGTTTTTCAAGATTACCTCACCAAACAAATTTTAAATCAAATTTCTCTCCTATACTGCTTTCTATGTGTCTAAAACTTCTGTTTTTACAAACCCAAGGAGTTCTCGTGAGTTCTAGGGAGCCGAATTAAAGAATCCACCTTAAACAGGTCAGATACATCCCCCTCAATTCCGTGGTCCTAAAATTTTTTTTCCCTTAATTTAACTTTGTTCTTTGTTCTGCCAATACCTTAAACAGGATAAGACATACCAGACATTTCCATGCCACAGACATCGGTCAGAAACAAAGAGACCAGCTATGCCAGGATGCAACCAGCACCCAGCCTTCTCTCACGCCCCCCACCCCCAAAGACGACGCCCACAATCAGCCGGAAGCAGTCTTGAGAGTTTGCCGCCCCGGTTCCTTTGGGCTGTGGTGCCTGGTCTCCTGCTTTTTATTATAAGAAAGACCTGGGAATGTTGTGCTTTCCTGTCCCTTTAAGGGACAAGCCATGCCCACTCCCATTACCTCTGACCTGCCCGCCGCCATCTTGGGGCCTTCCTTTTCTGCTTCCTTGATGTGTGCTTTTTATTATAAGGAAGACCTGGGAATGTTGTGCTTTCCTGTCCCTTTAAGGGACAAGCCACGCCCATTCCCCCTCCCCATCCGCTGAGGCAGGCTGATCTTCAGCTTCCAGCCTGAGCTCGTTCTCTTTTCCATCTTCCTCTCGGAGAGTCAGCTTCGCTTCTGCCTCTCTCCCCACTTCTCTGCTTCCCCCCTTCTCTATCTCTTTCTCCTCTTCTCTCTCTCTCTGCCGCCACCATTTGGGACCTACAGCATTTCTGCTGCCTACTGCCGCTGGGGATCTTGCAGCATTTTTAAAAAAGAATAATAGCCCCTCCTATTTCTCTCTCCCGCCTCACTATTGGCCGTTCAGTTCTTTATTAGACATCAGGTGTTTTAGACAGGAACAGCAGCTTCACAGAGTTAAACACAACATAAACAAAAGTAACACAGCTTAAAGTAATATGCCCCAACAATGTGGCAGGGTTGGGGGAATGTGGTCAGTATGTAAAATAAATGGAAAAAAATTAATAAGAAATATATATGTAGCACATCCCTTTAATCCCAGCACCGAGGGGACAGAGGTAGAAGGATCTCTGTGAGTTTGAGGCCAGCCTGGTCTCTACAGAGTGAATTCCAGGACAGCCTGGACTACACAGAGAAACCCTGTCTTGGGAGGAATCTCATGCTGGGGATGGTGGCACAAGGCTGGTGAGAGGCTAGGGTAAGCAAGGCCGCATTATTCCTGCTCACCCACGGATTCCACCACCGCAGAGCACCGCAGCTTCCTGGCCTCCGTGCGCAGGTGGGCTGGCTGGAAGAGGACGTGAGGGTGCCTGGTCCGCACCACTGCCTTCAGATACAAGGACGGGGATTTGCACGGTGTGTATGAGCGCCCCTGCCGGGCAGGCAGGGCATTTCTTAGCATCACGTACTGTTGATACTATTTGCATTCCTCCTTCCTGAATTCTTAGCCTTCCTATTTGGGGAGTAGGGCTTCAGGGAAAACTATATCCTGGTCAGACAGGCTGCCACCCCAGGGCCCTGCACATCTGAGCAGGTCAGAGAAGCTGGAGAAGCTGGGGGCAGGGGGACACCAGGACCATTTCAAGGCTCTATCTAGACCAAGGCTTTGCCTGGGGAAACCCACCTTGGGACCAAGGGTCCTAATGTCGCCAGAGTAAAGTACCACAAACTAGGTGGCCCCAACAGTGAAAGTTTAGTTTCTTGAGATCAGAACTGTGAAATCCAGGGAGAGGCGAGACTCAGTTCCTTTTCTTACTCCCTTTCCCTCATCCCTGGGGCTGGCTATCAGTCCTTGGAATTTACCCCAGAGACTGGCTTAATCCAGTCTCCAATCTTCCTGTGGTGTTCTAAGGCTGTGTCTGCAACTCTCCTCCCCTTACCAGGACAGCTTGATTTCATCACACCCACACAGCACTACTTCCAAACAAGAGCTTGTGCAGAGACCAGCGATTAGATTAGATTCAATGGGTTTTGTGGTTTTGAACTCAGTCTCAGTGCTGGGATCATGGGCACGCCCCACCACACCTGGGCTCAACAAATATTTTTAGGCAACAAATTCAAACCACAGTGATCTTAGCTTAGAGCAGAACACAAGCGAAGGCTCTGTGTGCGCTGCCTGAGTCTCCCCAGAGGTCTAGTTTGCAAGTAAACACAAGGACACTTGCAGGGGAAAGCCAGGATGGGGTAGAGTATCTGCACTTCAGAACATCTGGACTGCAGCCTCAGCTTCTGGACTTCAAATCACTGGGAGTTCTGGTAGCCCCTTTTCTCCTCAGAGTCCCAGTGAAGACTCAGGTACTTTTTAACCCGGTCTGAGGGTCCTGCTTGATTACAAACACCACTGTGGCTTTATACCTCCTCTCCAGCTCCTCTCTTAACCCTCAGAAGTCCATAGACACCCCAGGCCTTTTAAATACTGCACCACTTTTTTTTTGTTCTTGTAGCCATATTCCTCTGAATCCCTCTGAATCCTCCCTGTCTATTAAGTAAGCTTTTCAAAGTGTACAGCCCGGCCTGTAGGGTGGAGACTAGCCTGGGCCCAGTCATGCTCACTACTACCCAGCATTCCCTTGTCTGCATTCCCCATAGCCTCTAACTCACAAGGACTTTTGCTTTTGCTGTACTTCAGGCACTTCCCCCTTGGCTGTTGGCTTCTGGTGTACCAGGGACGGTGTGAATATCAGAGTTGGGCACCTGTAGGCATCACTGAGTGTTTTATGGATAACGACTGCTGACTACCAAGGAATGTGGCAGTAGGCTCAGAGTGGCTCCATGCAACAGACAATAGATGCTTTAGTTTTCTTTAACAAAGTACTCTTGAACGAGAAAGTTCTAGAGCTTTAGGGCTGGCCCCCCTCTGGCCTTATTATTGCATTCATATTTTATTAACATATTAACTCTTTCAAAAATATGCGACACGATTTTAAACACGGTCACCCCTGACTACTTCTGGAGAATATCTGTCCTCTCCACTCCGTGAACTCATATTCTGAGTGAGACCGTGTCTTGCTTGATCTGGGAAGAAGGAATCTCAACTGAGGAATTGCTCCATCAGATTGGCCTGTAGGCAAGTCTGTGACGTAGGTGGTCCATCCCTAGGCAGGGGGCACTGGGCTGCGAAAGAAAGTAAACTGAGGAAGGCAGGAGGAGCAAGCTAATAAGCGTCATTGCTCCCCTCTGCTCTCATTCCTTCCTCCATGTTTCCATGCCTGCCCTTGCCAGAGCTGTTGCCCTGACTTTCCTTAAATGATGGACCACGGCTGGGGCATGCATGTGAAACCCCCTTTCCCCAAGTTGCTTTTGGTTATGATGTTTTATCATCGTACTTGGACCACTCTTGCGTCCTATGCTCACCTTTGATGGATGGAAGCAGAACCACACCAGATCAAGGAAAGCATGGCACAAGCCTCAACCCGGTCTCTCTCTGGAGATGTGAGTGTGAGGGTGTGAGCCTATAAACGCTGGAGAGACTGCTGTGAGACATTAAAACTGACCCATAAGAGGACCAAAGCTGGGTTCAGGGACATAAGCCTACAACCCCAGCACTCAGGTAACAGGAGGAAAGCAATTGAGTCTACATTGAGCTACAAAGTGGAACCCTATTGCAATATTTTTCCAACTTTGCAAACAAACTTACATAGGGCCAAAGAAGAGAGCCAGAGAGATGGGGGTTTCAGCAGCATCTGAAGTCTTGACATTCATTGGCTTCTCTGATACAGCATCTGAAGTCTTGACATTCATTGGCTTCTCTGATACTTTTACTGTTGTGGTCTGGTAAATTCCTTTTATTTTGCATCCATTGAAATTTCTTGGCTGTCTTTGTAGCTAGTGCGACCATAACAAGAAACTAAAAGTAAATGGGATGAGTAACAACTTTGCTGTCAGCAATGGGCATAGCTCAGTGGTAGAGCATCTGACTGCAGATCAAGAGGTCTCTCTGGTTCAAATCCAGGTGTCCCTTTACTCTCTCCCCTCATAGGTATGGGTTACTCTCTTGACTGCCTAGTAATATTTGGGAGGAAAAAGTGATGATACTGGGAAAACAAGGAGCAGATTAAGAGCAGAAAAAACAATCGATAAAGAGGTGTCCACCAGAGCGAGTGAGATGATCAGCCGGAACCTGGAAAAACAAAAACATTGATCTATCCATGATTACTTGGAAGACCTGGCAAGAGAGACTAGAAATTGGAGCAGCTACCCTGTGATGGCGAGGGCTGGGCTGGACCTGGCTCCTTGACACTCTACCTCCCCTGCACAGGGCTGTCTCATAGCCCTTGCAAGCTTTCTTCTTTCCCCTTGCTGCTGACAAAACATCAATGAGATAGCTTCTCCTTGTTGATCTGCACACGAAGCTCAAACTCAACCTTGCAGATTGGGAAGAGGGGCCAGGTGAGGTGGAGGACAGTAAATCCAACTTAAGTTTATTGTGGTGTTATTCATAATAGCTGAACTACCAAAGCAACATGTGCTGCAATGAATAATGAGCAAGCAAAAAAGCAAAGTGTAATGTGTATATGTATGATGTATGGATGTGTATATACATATATACATATATGTATACACACACACCTAGGACAGACTACTAATTCATGTGTTAAAAAGAAGGTACTGGGTATGGTGGTTTGGATGAGAATGGGCCCCATAGGCTCATGTATTTGAATGCTTTGTTCCCAGTTGGTGGAACTGTTTGGGAAGGATTAGGAGGTGTGGCTTTGTTGGAGGTGATGCATCACTGAGGGCAGGCTTTGAGGTTTCAAAAGACCATAGTCTCTCTCCCTGCCTCCAACTTTTGGATAATATGTAAGCTTTTAGCATGCTTTTAATCCCAGAAATAGTAAAGGCAAAAGAATCTGAGTTCAGAGTTTGAGGCCAGCATGGGCTACACAGCAAGTACCAGGACCCTATCTCAAACACACACACACACACACACACACACACACGCATGCACGCACGCACGCACGCACACACACACACGCGCACATGCACGCACATGCACAGTGTAACCTCTCAGCTTCTATTTCAGCATCTTGCCTACCTGCCTTGCTGCCATGTTCCCCACCACCTTGAAGGTCAGGGACTCTGAAACTGTAAGCCAGTAAGCAACACTCCTTTATGGCTTCTGCATTAGCTCTTGCCTCCAGGTTCTGCTGTTTGAGTTCCTTCCCTGACTACTATTGATGATGAATTGGTATGGATTGAAATAAACCCTTTCCTCCTCATGTTGCTTTTGATCACAGTGTTTCATCATAGCAATAGGTACAAGCCTTTAATACCAGACTCAGGAGGCAGAGGCAGGTAGATCTCTGCAAGTTCTAGGCCAGCCTGATCTACATGGGGAGTCAGGCTAGCCAGGGCTACACAGTAGACCCTGTCTCAAAACAAAACTGAAACAAATAACAATGAAAAGCAGGACATTCATATATGCCACAGCAAGAGCTTTATGCCACGTGAAAAAAACTTAGTCACATAAAGACTAACGTGGGTCCTGGGAAGACTGCCAAGCTGGTAAAGTGCAAACACTGAGACCCCAATTCAAACCTCAGGATCCAAGTTAAGGAAATAAGTAAATACAAAGCTAGGCTTGGGCCAATGAGATGGCTCAGTAGGTAGAGGTGCTTGCTGCTAAGTCCGATGACCTGAGTTGAATCCCTGGAGCCCGCAGGGTTTTCATTAAGTTGTCCTCCAGCTTCCACAAGTATGTTGTGGCTGGCATGTGCACACACACACACACACACCCAAATAAATGAAAAATGGAAAGATTTACAGTGCACACACAAAGTATATGGTTCTGTTTAAATGAAGTACTTAAAGTCATTAAAATGAAGGGACAAAGTGGATCAGTGGCTTTGAAGAGTGGGGAGGGAGGGGGAGAAGGACAAATTACTGGTTGATAATGTCTCAGTCTTAAAGGACCAGTTAGGAAAAGAGATATATTATATGGTGATGGTGGTAATGGCTATAGGACATTCAGATTTTCAAAAATTGTTTATTATTTTTACTTAGGAGTATGCTCCAGTTTACATTGTATATTTTTATTTTATGTGTAATATTCAATTTATACAAATGTATGTGCACCCAGTGTATGCCTAGTGCTCACAGAGGCCAGAAAAGGGTATAGGATTCCCTGGAACTAGCGATCATTAGTGTTTGTGAGCCAATATTTGTGTGGGTGCTGGAAACTGAACCTGGGTCCTTTGTAAGAGCAGCGATCACTCTTAACCACTTCTCCCTGGGTCCTTTGTAAGAGCAGCCATTACTCCCTGGGTCCTTTGTAAGAGCAGCGATTACTCTTAACCACTTCTCCCTGGGTCCAACATTATGGGTTTTAAAAACCACTAAAGGACTGGAGAGTTGGCTCAGAGGTTAAGAGCATTGGCTGTTCTTCAAAAGGTCCCGAGTTCAGTTCCCAGCAAACACATGGTAGCTTACGACCATCTACAATGAGATCTGGTGCCTCTCATACATGTTCTGGCATACATGTAGGCAGAACACTGTATACATAATAAATAAATCTTAAAAAAACTGAACTGTACATTTAAATTTGGTTAGGATAGCAAATTATATGTTCTGTGAATTTCACCACAATAATAACAATTGGAAAAAATCACAATTGTATTTCTATATTTCAGACACAATAGAAAATATAAACTATATGAAAATAACATTATAGCATAAGAAATGAAGCATTAGAAGTAACTCAATCAAAATATTGGGAGAATTTCCTCCACCTGGAAAGCATAAAATCTTGAGGGAGATTGTACACTAGATAGGTAAAATAAAGTAAAATAAAGTACTCCATATTTTATTTATAAAATACATCAATTCTTATAGAATTAACTTAAAAGACTCTTTGAATTCCAAGCAACTTACTGACAGGCTCTGCTTGGGGTAGGGCAAGTCAGCAATTCTAGTTCATTTTTAAAAAGAATTATATATTTATATGTTATATAAATATATTTATATAACGTAAATATATTATATATACATGTGTGTGATTATGTGTTGGCGTGCGACAGATATGTAAAGTTTGTAAGACACTGGACTAGGTACGTGATGCAGAGGTAAGCTGACCTCTTAAGCTCGCAATACTATGGGCCGAGGACAAACCCACACTCTATGAACTACGGAGAGGGAAGCTGTGTTCGTTTTTAGCGTCACAGGGAACGTTCACAGGGTTTGGTCCACAGGCTCTAGTCAGCTTCCTTCTGCTGAGGACTTAATTTTGTCGGTACAGCTCCAGAAGGGAAACAGACAAACTACAAACCTGGCTAAGGAAGGAGTACAGTTAGGCAGTGGTGGCACACATCTTTACTCAGGAGGCAGAGGCAGGTGGATCTCTGTGAGTTTGAGACCAGCCTGGTCTACAGAATGAGTTCCAGGACTGACTCCAAAGCTACACAAAGAAATCCTGCCTCAAAAAACCAAGAGGGAGAGAGGAAGAGGGAGAGAGGGGGAGAGGAGAAAGGGGGGGGGAGAGAGAGAGAGAGAGATATGGATGGACTGGAACCAGGGACCCTTTGTTGCCAAGTGCTCTCCCCTTGAGACGCGCTCGTCATTACTCCTTCTCCACACGTCTGATCTCACCCTTACAGGTGCCTGTTCTAACCAGTCCTACTTTACCGTACATGGACTTCCTTGTGCCAGACTTTCCAAAACCACCATCAGCCAGGTGTGGTGGTGTGCACCCACAGTGCTGGCAGAGGCAGGAGGATCTCCGTGAGTCGGGCCAGTCTGGCCTACATATGAATTGCAAGGACAGCTGGGGCTACATAGAAAAATCCTGTCCCCAGCACAAACAACAAGAAACCCATTGTTTTTTTGTCACCAATTTAGAAGGCCATCACAGGACCCACGTGAGATAATACTCTATTGTAGCTTGGAATCCAGAAGACGAACCCCAAAGGGAAGTTATTACTCTCTGAGCAAAAACTAGAGCTTTCATTGCCGTCTTTGTGCTGGGATCCTTGATGGTTAATACTGTCAGCTTGACAGGATCTAGACTCACCTAGGACATGAACCAGGTGTCCCAGACTGTCTGTACACCACAGGATGGTTTGTGAGTCGGGCAAGGAGCTGGAGATTGAAACACAGAGACATGGATCATTCTTGAAACAAGAATGTCGATTTTATTGTGTTCCAGAGCAGCTTATATAGGGCTCTCCTTGACTAATGGCCACGCCCTAGCTCTCGGGATTTTTCAGCTGCAAGCCCACCAGAAACCATTCCCCTGCCATCAGGAGCTCATAAGGGTCTCATGCTCACAGCTGCTGCAAGCACAGGAAAACAAGCTGTTTATTCCGGCAGGCAAGGGGGTCATAGAAAATTCAGGGTCTGAGGGTCTGCAGTCGAGTTCTGAGGGAGTTCCTGGATTAGGTTGAAGGTGGGGAGACCCCGCTTAAATGTGGGTGGCAGCATGCCATAGTCTGGGATCCCAGACTGAATAAAGAGGTGAAAGAGCAGGCGGAGGACATGGCACATAAGACAAACACAGGCTGTGTGAGCATGGCAACCAGGGTTTGGATCCACAGCGCCCAGTAGTTTCCAAGCAAGCATGGTAGACGAAGACAGAATCACGGAGCAAGTTGGCTAGCCAGCGAGCTGAATCATTGAGCTCCAGGTTCTAGTGCAAATCCTTGCCTCAATACATAAGGCAAAGAGAGTTGAGGAAGACGTCCAACATCTACTCCAGGCCTCCACACATCCATGTGTATCTACATATGAATATGAATATACAGCCACAGTACCACACACACAACAACAACAACAAAAGCTGAGCACCAGTGTCTCCTGCTCTCTGACTGCGGATGTGATGTCACAGCTGCCTCATGCTGCTGCTGTCACCACACTTTCCCCATCATGGTAGACTGTCACTTCTTCAGTTATAAGCTAAAATCCGTCCTCTCCTTAACTTGATTCTATCATATATTTTGGCAAAGCAATGAGAAAAGCAGCTAATTCAAGGTCTCTTTCCTGTAACTCAGGTAGAGATGAAGACGAACCCTCCCACGTCTCCTTCAAATTCTCCGTCTTCTTGAGATGCTTCGAATTTCAATTTTTGTTTTAGCTTTTTGTGTGGTATAGTCTGGTAAAGCAGGCTGTTGAGCATCAGTTCCTTCTTGGACATCCTGGGGCAGACCACGTGTCTAAGGTCCTCTGGACTGGGAAGGACTTACCTTAGTGGTTCTGGATTCTTCATGAGGTGGCCAAGAAGTCATCATCCGGCTGTCCCAGGAGGAGCCCTCCGGGCCGGCCTCACCACTGTGGTTGTTGGAAAGAGAAGACTTAGTGCCTCACTGGTACAGGCAGGAGGCCTCCCTTCTTGCTAGTGGGGCTTTTCACGGGGCATTTCGATGTGTCCTCATGATATGGCCTGACTTGCCCCAGAGCTCCAAGTGAGAGCAGACGGAGTCACAGTGTTCCTGACCTGGCTCAGAAGTGGCAGCTTTGCTTCTGCTCCATCCTGTTCATTAGGATGGCGGCACCAAGTTAGCACGCATTCAAAGGGAGGTTAATTGAGCTTTGCAGCCTTCGGGGAGAAGTATCAAAGACCTATGAGCATACTTTAAAACTGCCACAGTGCCATCAAAGTCAAGGTGGATGCCGCTGGACTTTCTAAAGCTGACTCTGAGCTAGACTTCCCAGTTCTGATGTGTTAGCTCCAGGAACTAACATGGCTCCAGAAGGGGCCATTTGGATTGGAACCAGAGACCTCTTACTAATTATTTGCATGTATTAATTAGATATAATTACATAACAATGGCTTCATGATGACATTTTCACACATAAATACAATATATTTCGACTGCCCCGTTGCCATCTCCTGCCCTCCATCCCCACTTACCTTCCTTTTCTTTCTAACTAGCTCCCTTTCTACTTTCATGTCTTTTTACATTTTGTTTGTTTTGTTTTTTTGAGACAGAGTTTCTCTGAGTAGCCTGAATGTCCTGGAACTCGCTCTGCAGACCAAGCTGGCCCCGAACTTGAAATCCACCTGCCTCTGCTTCTTAAGTGCTGAAATTAAAGGCCAGCGCCACCATTCCCAGCTACAGGATTTTTTTTAATTATTATTGTGTCCGTATAATATGGGTGCAGGTGTGCACGTCACAGCACGCGTCTGTGAGTTCAGTTCTCTCCTACTGTGGACTCTGAGGGTGGCACTCAGGTCCAGGTTTTCCAGGTAAGGCTTTTACCTTTTGAGCCCCCCATTCCTCACCCCTTCTTATGATGACTCAGTGGGTTGCTTATGGAAGCACGGGTGTGGGGATTTTCTGCCAGAGCCTGGGCACTTTCCCAGTGCCTCTACCAAATGCTTTGGTTGTGAGACACAGGGAAACCAGGCTGGAAGGACTGAACTGGCCGCTTCCTTCCTGCCGCCTGGCTCTCCTGGTTCAAGAAGGTGCTATGCAGACTGTGGGGGCGAAGTGTCAGTAACAGTCTTGCTCAGCCGTAGACCAGAAAAGTGCAACCATGCTTGAAAGCGGCCCAGGACAGTTGGACGAAGCTACCCTGCGAGGAGGCACCCCAAGGTGGGGCACGATGCTGGGTGCTGCTGGTCACGGGAGGCAGGAGCGATAGCAGTTGCTACCTACTAAGGCAGGCAAACATGGGACCTAGCTTAGCAACTTGGGACTCCACTTGGCTTGGAGCCCTCTCAGAATAAAGTACCTAGCAATCTGTCTACAACCTACACCCTCCATCCTCCGAGAACTGGAGCGTGCCTGCTTTAGACGCTCCACTGTGAGTAAACACAATCCCTGCTTTATTTACATTACTTTCCTTTGCGACCTTAGTTTGCCTTCTACTGCTTTCATAAAGACGGAGGCCAATGCAATTAGCGAGGAAAGGGGCTTATTTCACCTTACAGCTTAAAGTCCGCTGTGAAGGGAAGTAGGAGCCGGAACCTGGAGGTGGAGCCTGAAGCCGAGGTATGGAGGAACACTGCTTTCTGCTTACTCTGTTTAGTTTGCTCACGCGCGCCTTTTCTTCCCTTCTTTCCTTAGACATATTCTAATTTTATAACTTTGGCTGACCTGGAACTGTGTAGCTCAGGCTGAGAACTCACAGAGACCTGCAGCCTCTGCTAGGATTAAAGGCTTGCCCACCACACCTGATTCTCAGTTTGCACAGAACCACCTGTGCCAGGATGGTCCTGCCCACTGTGGGGCCACCAATCAAGAGAAGGCTCCACAGGCTTGCCTACAGGCCCCTTTGATGGCGGTGTTTTTTCAGTGGAGATCCCTCTTCTCAGATGACTCTAGCTTGTGTCAAGTTAACAAAACCAGCCAATCAATCAACTAACCAACCAAGCAACAAAACAAAAACCCTAACCACGCCTCAATAATGCCCCACTTCTATTCAAACACTTCTGGGAATTCCAGGTTTTAGGTGCATGCTCAATAAGGCAAACTTCTAGGGGAAATCCCCCTCTTTACGCCTTCATAGTTGGGTTAAAATCAGATGTAGTATGGGTTGGGACATATGCAGCAAGCAAAGGCTTAAGTCATCAAAGCCTGCCAGTCAAAACAGAGAACCATCAAACTAAACCCTGAGCAAGCAAACTCTCTTCTTTGTGAGACAATGTCTCATTATGTAGCCCTGGCTGACCCGGAACTCCCTATAAGGACCAGACCTCACTCCAGGGATCCACTTGCCTCTGCTGCGCCACCACAGATAGCTCCTCCTTCTCTTGAATCCCATAAAAGGAAACCCCAAACAGTAACTGGGGAGTTTGGGCACCCTCATTCATGTGGCTCACCAGCAGCCTGAGTGTTTCTGGTCTGTTCTCCACTTTGCTTTGAGTAAGCATTCCTCGTGCCTTTGCAATCTAAGTGACAGTTTACTTGCTCTTACGCACCTGGTCCAGACCCAGGCCACCAGCACCACTGTGGCAGGAACCTGCCTAGAAAGAACACTGCACCCGGAACACAAATTCTTTGTTCTCCAGGGCCACTGCTCTCTATGACCAAGCACAAAGCTGTGCCGACTGACTAGAGGGATGTACAGTCCCACCGCACTATCAAAGCGGCAGCATGCGGTAACTGTTGCAGGGAACAGCTGACCAGAGATCCTCCCTCTCAGGGCAGAGCACCAGTCCCAGCCCCAGCTTTCCCAGGGACCCCCAACCACAGACAGGCCATCTGTGCATGCCACTGTAAAATCATCTTTTGCAAAGCACTCTGCTCAGTCGGTTTAGCAGGAATCACCTTGAAATCTGCTCATTTATCAGCATCTAATCAGCTCTTCTCCCTTCACCGCCTCACAGGTCCCATCCAATCTGCAAATGTTTTCAGCAAGAATTCCACTTCCTTCTGATGTTACCTTTTAGGAATTTTCTTAAAAAAAAAAAAAATTAGCCAGGCATGATAGTAGCATTGAAGCAGTATAGACAAGCAGATCTCTGTAAGAGAAGCCAGGCCAGTCAGAACTCCACAGTGAGAACCTGCCTCAACAAAACAACAACACCCAAAAACCAAAACAGAATGTCTTCTGGTTTCATGTCTGAATGCACACACGTGAGCTGGATCCCCCGAGTTACAGGTGGTTGAGGACCTGTCTGGTGAGGGTGTGGGGAGCCTCTGCAGGAGCAGCAATTATTCTTATTGTGTATAGGGCGAGTGCTTTTACCTGCTGAGCTGTGCACCACCCTCCCACTCTGCTCTTTCTGAGATAATCTTTACCATGTAGTTCAGGCTGGCCTCCAAGCCCCTAGGTAGCCAAGAGTTTTAGCAAGGTTTCTATTGTTGTGATAGAACATTGAACAAAACCAACTTTGGAGTAAGTGACTGATCTGGCTTTACGTATCCTGGATTGCAGCCCACTGAGGGAAGCCGAGGCAGGAACCTGAAGCAGGAACTGAAAGAGAAACCACGACGAAATGCTTCCTACTGGCTTGTTCGGTTTGGTTTCTAATACACTGCAGGACCATCTGCCTTGGGACAGCACCCCACAGTGGCCCACCTCCCATATCAGCCACCAGTCAATAAAATGTCCCACACATTTGCCTACAGGCCAATCTTAGGGAGGTTTTCTCAGTTGAGATTCTTCCCAGATACTCTACTTTGTGTCAAATTGACAAAAGCAACCAGCCAAGACACCAAGGATGACCTTGAACTCCTGGTCCTCCTGTTTCTACCTCCCAAGTGCTGGGGTTAGAGGTGTGTGTCACATACCCAGCTTACTAGTGTAACATTTACTAAGGCAGGTGCTCTTTAAGGCCCTAAGCAAGCAGTCTCCATGTCCATCCTCGGCCCTCCAGTTCTGCTAACATCTGCCCCTACTCTTGCACACTCCACTTTCCCCTAAATATGAGCCTGCAACTTAGTTGGCCAGATGCCTTTCCTGGCATTGGCTAAGCCCCCAACAGCCTCCTCTATGGCCTAGGCCTTAGCCCCTGTGAAAGGAAACCAGAAAAAGTGTGTGTGTGTGGGGGGGGGAGATGCAAAAGAAGTAAAAAGTCTGACCAGAGAGCATTGTACCCAGTGGTGTGACAGTGGGGAAGGAGAGGACGCTCTCAGGAGGGGGTGTTTGGGTGTGAGTAGGTGGGAACCACCAGGGAAGGGAGCAGATCTAACCCTTGTGGGCAAGAGAACAGCTTGGGTAGTCCCCAGCAGACAACACAACCAGAGCACAGCTGGAGATCATGAAGCTAGTTTTACAAGAAGCTACCACATTTGGGGGCATATAGCTTAGGGGCACAGCAGTCGACCACAGTTTAAGAGGTCCTGGTTCAAATCCAGGTGCCCCCTGTGACTTTTTTCCCTTTTGTTCCTGGAGGCATGGAGCCCTTTCTTATCTGGTAGACTGACTCAAGAAATTAATTCTTAGACCAGCATAAAAGATGTGCGTATTCTGTCTTTACCTCCTCCGTCACAATTATCCCCTGAAGGACTTAGAGAAATCTGCCTGCATCTTTCTGAAATGAAAGGAAATACATTTCCATTGTTCAAACCATCCAGTTTGGGGACTGTGGTAGTCTAGGGATAGAGAGATGGCTCAGAGGCTAAGAGCACATCTTGATCTTGCAGAGGAACTGAATTCAACTACTAGAACCCACATCATGTGGCTCATGACCACCGGTAACTCCATCTCCAGGGTCCAAAGCCTCTGGTTTCCGCTCTCCTTGGAACCTGTACTCAGATGCACATATCCCCCATATATACACACAGAGAGGTATCAAGTAATTAATTACTTTCAAATATCATAAACAACACTTTAATTAATTTGAACATCCACCTCTCTATATTTCAAACTCTATCTCCAGGATTGACTCCTCCACGTGAGAATCTCAGGGTACAAGAGTGCTGTCACTAATGTGGCTCACAAGTGAGTCTCAGGATTAACACTGAGTTTCTGGCAGCGCCCCCGCTCCCCCACCACAGTTCTGCCGGCTCTAGCATTCACTCTGCCCTTAGCCCTCACTGAGTGCTAGTAATTAGCTTGGAAAAGACCCAGAAATCCTGATCTTCCACGCAGTCATTCAGGAATGGAGTTTGGACCTGGGGTTTGCAGCCCAGACCTCTCAACTTGTACAGGAACTTGATTTGACTGTGTTCTCAAAACCTCCTTAATGACACTCTGAAGGAGTGATACATAACAAGCCAGAATACCCTTCAGGTTACCTGGGAAACCAAATTAGCCAGCAGAAGCTAGCTTAGTGAAGCTGCCACCAGAACAAATGGAATCAAATGCTCTTGAGACCATTTTCTCAGGCTGTGGAAAATTAATATGAATTATTCTTGTTGCAAAATATTGGTCCCTCTCTAGAGGTCAGAATATAGTCTCACACCCACAAACTCTAAAGCCCAGGTCATCACCGCTGCTTCCTCAGCTCTGGGACCTGCTGTTCAGGCCAAAGTCTTCCTGCACAAGCTGAGGGATAGATGATAGTTAACTTTACTCTTTTATAATTAAAACAACCTGAAGCCAGGTATGATGGCACACACTGTTGGACTAGAAGTCCAATCATCAGGGAGGAGTTGCTCCAGACACCACTCACACAGGTGCAATTGATGCAAAAGCAAGAGGATTTTTATTCTGTCATGACAGGGCCCTTCAGGTTCGGGATATGAAGGACCTCCAATAGCTGTTACAGCCCATCTTTTAAAGCAAAAAGCCACAGACATAAGGGGGGAACCTGTAGGTTGTTTTCCAACTTATTTGGATTGGCTTATCAAAGGGTTACTAGCAGTGATTGGTCTATTCCAGGGCAGGAGAATAGTTGCATGGTCAGGTGATAAGGGAGAGCATCTCTGTGGTCTTCCTGACCTTGTTCCAGTGACTAAATCAATACATCAGGAACTGAGTCAACATCTGTGGGTTGTCTTTGCCTCAATTCCCAAAATGGAGTTATGTTTGAAGATTATTTACAAGGACACAGGAGGATGAGCAGTCCAGCATGTGTGTGTGTGGGCAACTGTCCCTTTTCCAAGACAGAGTGAGTGTAAGGTTTTAGAAAAACGTCTTAGAGTTGAGGGGCCTTCGAATGCATTTAGGGTCTTTCAACACCAGCGCTCACAAGCAGAGACAGGTGTCTGTCAGTGAGTTTGAGGCCAGACAGGGCTATACGGTCAGACTCTGTCTCAAATAAAATAATACAAAATAAAATAACTTAATCTATATTTTGGGTTCAGCATGATCTAGATTTAGGGGCTTCCCCCAGGGTTTCCCCCATGTCTGAAAATTCTGGGCTGGCATTCTGTGCACTGTAATGGCGAGGTAGTGATGGGACTCTGGCCTCCCAGGCTCTCCTATCACATATGGACGTGGGTCCCTCTGGTCACCTCCTGCATACGTCCATGTTCTTCTCAGAGTCTCCTCACCGAATTCCTGAAGGTGTCTAGCCATGGCCAGTTGGTTCTGCCACTGGTTATGCTATGCTAATGCCAGTCTCCCGAGCCTTGCAGCACACAGCCTGGTAAAATGTAAAAGCAAAGCTTGGCAGCAGTGGTTCCACCTAGGAGACCAAGTGAGGCAAATGCAAGTTGGCTCTGCAGGGCCTTGAGCGAGTTGCCTGGGGAACTTAGATGCTTTCTCAAAATAGTGGGGAAAAAAAAGAAAAAGAAAAGAGGAACAGAAAGCCAAAGGAAAACAAAAGGGGAGGAGGCAGTGAATGCTTCCCAGTGCAGTGTTCCTTTTTTTTTTGGTTTTTTCGAGACAGGGTTTCTCTGTGGTTTTGGAGCCTGTCCTGGAACTAGCTCTTGTAGACCAGGCTGG
>NW_004949251.1:146142-151962 GCF_000317375.1 Microtus ochrogaster | reverse complement strand
TGCGCCACCACCGCCCGGCCCCCAGTGTTCCTTTTAAACACACATGCATTCTATGTGCACAGGTGTTTTGCTGCATGTGTGTATGCGCAGTACACGTGTGTCGTGCCTGAGGGGATCAGGAGAGGACATCGGATCCCCAGAGCTGGTGGCGAGTGCTGGGAACAGAACCTGGGTCCCCTGCAAGAGCAGCCGGTGCTCTTAGGCACTGAGCATATCTCCAGCTTATATCCAACTTTAAATTGTACTTTCTTTTGAAAATTAAAAAAAATTATTTTTAGACAGGTCTCAGTATGTAGCTCTGACTGTCCTGAACTCCTTACTACACAGATCTGGCCTTGAACTCCCAGAGATCCACCTGCTTCTGCCTCCCGAGTGCTGGGATTAAAGGTGTGTGCCCCCACGCCCAGCTCAATTGTACTTTTAAAACATGAACTCAGGATTCACAAAGCTTACACTCAAAAGGAACATCACAAGCAGTAAAAATTCTCCTCCGGTTGGTTCATTTACCCACCCAAGTTTGTTGTTTGGTTTTTGCTTTTTCCAAACAGGATCTATGTAGCCCTGGCTTCCTGGAACACACTGTGTAGGTTAGGCTCGCCTTGAACCGGCCTTTACGTCTTCCGAGTGCCAGGATTACAGGCATACCACTGTATCTGGCTACTGTGTTTTTGGGGAACACTTGAGCTAATTAGCCCTTGTAAGAACAATGCTTCCATGCAACTCCAAATTGAAAGTCGCAAAATGCTGCTCAGAGAAGCTTAAGACGTTTTTCGCTCTCCCGCAGTCTCCATTCTTGTCTCCCCCCCTTAAACAGGAAGTGCTCCCTTAGCCGCCCAGGGTTTAGTTTATTCTGATGCTTGTATTTGTGTACAGAAGGGTGCACGGGCTAAGACATAAATGTCCATGCTTCAAGTTTCACCGATTGCTAAGGCAAAATAATTTTGGAAATAAATGCAAATGAAGCTGGGAGTAATGACTTAATCCCAGCATTTGGGAGACTGGGGCAGGAGATCACCACAGGCTTGAGCTACAGCGTCGGATCCTGTCTCAAGCTTGAGGCCAGCTACAGCGTCGGATCCTGTCTTAAGCTTGAGGCCAGCTACAGCGTCGGATCCTGTCTCAAGCTTGAGGCCAGCTACAGCGTCGGATCCTGTCTCAAGCAAACAGACAAAAAAACCAAAGTCCTATCTCTCCGAACTTTCATGTTAACAGCCATTTGGTGCTGGATATGATAGGCTCTGCTTGAGATGCTCGTGAGGCTGCCGAGCCTGTGACCACCATTGACCCCAGTCCTCCTCTGACAATATAGCCGGCTTCCGTCCTGCCGTCACAGGTGCTAGAGTGCCCTGGAGTGAAATCAAGCACACAGCCACTCTAAAGCACTGAGTGTCTATAAGTAGCTCTTGATTATAAAGTGGTGTGCCAAGCGATCCACAGCATGCCTGCATTGAAATCATCAAAGCTGCCGGATTGCTGGCATGCATGGTGGTGTATGCCTGTGGTCCCAGCGCTCGAAAGGCTGCCGCAGAAGGATCAGGAGTTTACAGTCATCCTTAGCTACACAGGGAATTTAAAGTCAGCCTGGATTACATGAGAGCCTGTCTCAAACAAGCAAAACAAAACCAAAACAATTGAAAACAAAAGATGCCAGTGCCCACCAGATGCCTCCACAGTAAGAGAACCCAGGTTTAATTCCTAGCACCCACATGGTGGCTCACCACTGTCTGTAATCCAGTCCCCAGGGATCTGACACGGACACACATTCAGGCAAAATACCCAAATACACATAGAAAAGAAAGTGGAAGCGGGGTTACTGGTGGGCTCCACTGTATCACCCTCTGACTTCCACACGTGTCCCGGTGTGCACGTGCTTGTGTGTGTGTGTGTGTGCACACACGATAAACAGAAAAGAGAAAAAAGGAAGGAAAATGAAGGAAAACTCATAAACTCCCAGAGCCACTGGAAAATTCCTTTGAGCTCTGTCTGAAAGAAGTTCCAAATTGCCCAGTACCTCAGGGATGGTGGCGACATCCAAAGCTGGCCTCAGGAGATTTGGTGTTTTCAGAGTCTGAACCTCAGACCTCCCTGGACTGTGGCTTGCTTCTGCTTATCCCTGCTCGACCCCTCCAGCTGAGAGTCCGTCCTCAGGACAGGCATCAGTGGTGGCTGCAGACGTTCAGAAGCTATACAACCTTCTTTTTCTAGAGGGAACATGTTGCCCTGACTTTGATTCAGGGAACTACTGCCTGGCTAACTCTTGGGAAAATTAATTGTAATATTTGTTGTCCCATCTCTGTGCAATGGGAAAGCACAGGGCTTACGTGCAGTTCTGGGTAGAATAGTCTGTGGAAGCCTTGAGACTGTTCTGGATGCAGAACTCCGAGGAAACTGCAAAAGAGGCATTCTGAGAGGCTGGATACCTGGGCCACCTGCTTTCATTGTTGTCTGGTCCCCTTGCTCTGAGAACACAAACTTGCAAAGGTAACATGTCTGCATTAACGCAAGCGTAGACTGTCCATTGTATACAAACCAAAGATGATTTTTTTTTGTTTCATGTTTTTTTTTTGTTTTATCTTTGGTAAAAATATATGTCACTTGTCTTGTCATTTTTCAAGGTTTATTTCTTTATATCCATAGCCAGGATGTTCAGGTTTCCCCCATCAAACCTGATCACTGTTCACCTTGAATGAATCCACAGCCTTTCATTTCCTGTGGAAGCAAAAGCATAACCTCTTCCTCAGAGCAATACACTTTAAAGTTCTATCTTAAAGCTAAGACATTCTTAAAAAGCATCTAGGCTGGTTTAATTCAGCAGTCCCTGTTGTAATCCCGCCTCTCGGCAGCTGCCTTCCACTCGCCAACATTCAGAGCCCTGAAATGTAACACAGCAGCCCCCCCCCATGTATTTCTCATCTACACGTGGCTTATTTTTTACATATTACATTACTTCTCTATTTAAAATGTTTATCATTCTTAAGCTATTTTTCCTATGACTGTCTATATCCTTTCTCTTTTCTTTCTTAAGCCTATGCACATTTTTATACACACTGGAACCTACTTAGAGGGTTTTTTTTTTATCTTCACCTGCTTTACTGCCTAGCTCAAGTCTTTGTCTCCATGAGCAAAAAAACTGCTAAGCTAAGCTGCAGCTGGTTCCTCCTCCGCCATGGCTTTGGTGGCTGGCTTAGCCCCCTTCTCAGGGCTGTGAGAGCCTCAAGCCTGGTCTGAAAGTGTTTGATTGAGAAACCCCCACATTCAAACCCCCAGCTCTGGAATGCAGGCTCCCTGCTTACCTTTTTGCTTCTATTTAGCATCAACAATGCAGTGTAAATGCTCTGCTGTAAGGCAGGGTTTCTTAAAGGAGTGCTCAGCTTTCTCAGGTCCTACACGGAACATGGGGCCCATGTTTGAACACCAAAATGTACCAGGCTTTTTCTTTTAAACCACCAACCAGATCCCAAATCATGACACAGAGGTTTATTGTTAGCTCTGAATGTTTGGCCTTAGGTTAGCTCCATTTTGGCAAGCGCTCTCTCTCTCTCTCTCTCTCTCTCTCTCTCTCTCTCTCTCTCTTTCTCTCTCTGTCTTGGGTTCACTGACTTTACTGGTTCAACAATAAACCGCAAAAGAAAAGACGTTAGGGGGCTGGAGAGATGGCTCAGTGGTTAAGAGCATTGCTTGCTCTTCCAAAGGTCCTGAGTTCAATTCCCAGCAACCACATGGTGGCTCACAACCATCTGTAATGAGGTCTGGTGCCCTCTTCTGGCCTGCAGACATGCACACAGACAGAATATTGTATACATAATAAATAAATAAATATTTAAAAGAAAAGAAAAGATGTTAGCTGTCATTTCGGGGCATCATCCACAGATGTGAAAGACGTCCTTCGAAAGACCTTGGCTAGCTTTTTTAACTTACAGGAACTTGTTTCTCTTCATCTACCTTTCGCCTCAAGGCTTTTTACTGTTCTTTCTGTATATCTTACTTTCACTGCTTCTTGTGTCTGGCTGACTTCTGGTGGTGGGCATCTTCTTTGTTCTCTTCTCTCTCTTCTCTCATTCCTCCAGCTCTTTCCTTGCCTAGATTTCTCCTATTTATTCTCCCTGCCTGCTAGCCTGTTTATCCTTTCTCCTACCCAACTATTGGTCATTCAGCTCTTTATTAGACCAATCAGGTGCCTTAGGCAGGCAAGGTGAAACAAACACAACAATCCTTTCATAATCAAAAGTAGCACACCTTTATACAGTTAAAGTAATATTCTGCAGTGCGGCAGGCTTCTTGACCGGCGAGGAAGAAACACCACCACACGAGGATTCTTTTCAGATCACGCTTTACTGGAGTGCACTTGGTTGAAGGAGAGCATGAAGCGAAGGGGGGCAGGAAATGAGAGCGCAGGAGAGAGAGAGGGGCGAGAGACGAGAGAGAGAGAGAGAGACGAGAGAGAGCCGGGGGCACAATGGCGGCTGCTTATATAGGGAATTGGCACACGGGTCACCCTGTGATTGGCTGCCACCATCAGCTGACACCAAACTGCATCGAGATAGGCCCAGGGACCCATATTCACCACGCATGTGGGAAGCGGGGGACACGCAGCTCTCAAAGGCATAGCCAAATATGGGGTTGTTTATAACCAACAAGACAGGATGTGGTGCCATCTTGTAATGGCGATCCTGTCCGGCTCACTACACTGCAGCATTAACAATGTTACATGTCTTTGCCCAATTAAAATAATATCCCACTGCGTCCTGAGAGCAGGCCACTGCCTGAGAGCTCCTTGATGGACGTCTCCAGGGGGCTTCACGTAAGTATTCATTCTCCAACTGGTCCTGTTGAAACAGGCTTCCCATGTCACCCTGAAAGCACCTCAGCCATGCTACAATAAACTTGAGTTTAATAAACTTGATGCAGCCTTCTTGGTTCCCACCCTTGAGGAGAGGTTGCTAGTCCAGGTGAGCAAACCGTAGTCACTCAGTGCCGCCTCCGTAGAACTGTGGTAAGTGCTGAGAGCTCGGAACAAGACAAGGCAAGATGTCACCCTCAATTGAGCAGTTCCAAGAACTCCCCTAGACAGTGACATTTCCAAAAAGTGGCAGGGGTGGGAGTAGGGGATGTGATCCCGAAGATAAGTTGACTAATATGTCTGTGGCTGGGGAGGTAGAGAATATTGAGCATGTGATGGAGGCTGGGACAGCACCACAGGACAGTAGAGGAGGCTGTGATACCCCAGAGTGGCAGAGAGGAGGCTACAACATGTGGGGCCATCAGAGAGGAGGCTAAGGGCTGCAATCTGAGCCGGTTCACCAGCATTTTTGTTCTAACAATCTCCCAGTATGCCAGGTGGTGGCACACACCTTTGATCCCAACAGTTGGGAAGCAGAGGCAGGCGGATCTCTGTGAGTTTAAGGCCAGCCTGGTCTACAGAGTGAGTTTCAGAACAGGCAGAACTACACAAAGAAACCCTGTCTCAATAAATAAATAAATAAATAAACAATAAAACAAAAAATTATGAAGTATGTTTATAGTCAAAACATATCCTGACTTCCTTGTGTTCTAGGTATCGTTTATAATTCCTTGGGGCAGGAGAGATAATGACTTAAGAGCTCTTGCAGAGGACTGGAGTGAGGACAGAGGCTCCTGTGTGTAGTTAGGAACTCCAGTGCTGGGGGAATCTGATGTCCCCCCCCTGCTTTCTGAGTGTTAGGAATCAAGTCTGATTCCCCTGAAGAGCAAAAGGTGCTCTGAACGACTGAGCTGTCTGTCCAGCTCCTCCTCTTCCTCCTCCTCTCTTCTTCCTCCTCCTCCTCCTCCTCCTCCTCCTCC